>NW_024717292.1:0-47067 GCF_018991925.1 Homarus americanus | reverse complement strand
TATAACAAAGTCCCCTGGTCGAGTAGAACAAACTCACCTGGTCGAGTATACCAAAGTCCCCTGATCGAGTATAACAAAGTCCCCTGATCGAGTATAACTATGGCCCCTGACCGAGTTTAACAAAGGCCTCTGATCTAGTGTAAGAAAGTCCCCTGGTCGAGTATAACAAAGGTCCCTCATCGAGATTAACAAAGGCCCCTCTTCGAGTATAACAAAGTCACCTGGTCGAGTATAACAAACTCCCCTGGTCAAGTATAACAAAGAACCCTGGTTGAGTATAACAAAGTCCCCTGATCGAGTATAACAAAGGCCCCTCATCTAGTATAACAAAGGCCCCTCATCGAGTATAACAAAGTCTCCTGATCGAGTATAACAAAATCCGCTGATCGAGTATAACAAAGTCCTCTGATCGAGTATAACTATGGCCCCTGATCGAGTTTAACAAAAGCCCCTGATCGAATGTCAGAAAGTCCCCTGGTCGAGTATAACAAAGGTCTCTCATCGAGTTTAACAAAAGCCCCTCATCGAGTATAACAAAGTCACCTGGTCGAGTATAACAAACTCCCCTGGTCAAGTAGAACAAAGAACCCTGGTTGAGTATAACAAAGTCCCCTGATCGAGTATAACAAAGGCCCCTAATCGAGTATAACAAAGGCCCCTCATCGAGAAAAACAAAGTCTCCTGATCGAGTATAACAAAATCCGCTGATCGAGTATAACAAAGTCCCCTAATCGAGTATAACTCTGGCCCCTGATCGAGTTTAACAAAGGCCCCTGATCGAGTGTAACAAAGTCCCCTGGTCGAGTATAACAAAGGTCCCTCATCGAGTTTAACAAAGGCCCCTCATCGAGTATAACAAAGTCCCCTGGTCGAGTATAACAAACTCCCCTGGTCAAGTATAACAAAGAACCCTGGTTGAGTATAACAAAGTCCCGTGATCGAGTATAACAAAGGCCCCTGATCGAGTATAACAAAGGCCCCTCATCGAGCATAACAAAGTCTCCTGATCGAGTATAACAAAGTCCGCTGATCGTGTATAACAAAGTCCCCTGATCGAGTATTACAAAGTCCCCTGATCGAGTATAACAAAGGCCCCTGAACAAGTTTAACAAAGACCCCTGATCAAGTATAACAAAGGTCCCTCATAGAGTTTAACAAAGGCCCGTCATCGAGTATAACAAAGTCTCCTGATCGAGTATAACAAAGTCCGCTGATCGAGTATAACAAAGTCCCCTCTATCGAGTATAACAAAGTCCCCTGATCGAGTATAAATAAGGCCCCTCATCAAGTTTAACAAAGGCCCCTGATCGAGTATAGCAAAGTCCCCTGGTCGAGTATAACAAACTCCCCTCGTCGATTATAACAAAGTCCCCTTATCGGGTATAACAAAGTTCCCTGATCGAGTATAACAAAGCTCCCTGATCGAGTATAACAAAGTCCCCTGATAGAGTATAACAAAGTCCCCTGATCGAGTATAACAATGGCCCCTGATCGAGTTTAACAAAGGCCCCTAATCGAGTATAACAAAGTCCCCTGGTCAAGTATAACAAAGGCCCCTCATCGAGTTTAACAAAGGCCCCTCATCGAGTATAACAAAGTCCCCTGGTCGAGTATATCAAACTCCCCTGGTCGGGTATAACAATATCCCCTGATCGAGTATAACAAAGTCCCTGATCGAGTATAACAAAGTCCGCTGAACGAGTATAACAAAGTCCCCTGATCGAGTATAACAAAGAACCCTGGTCGAGTATAACAAAGTCCCCTCATGGAGTATAACAAAGGCCCGTGATCGAGTATAACAAAGGCTCCTGATCGAGTATAATAACGTCCCCTAATCCTAGTATAACAAAGCCCCCCTGGACGAGTATAACAAAGGCCCCTAATCGAGTATAACAAAGTCTCCTGATCGCATATAACAAAGTCCCCTGATCGAGTATAACATATCCCCTGATCGAGTATAACATATCCCCTGATTGAGTATAACAAAGTCCTCTGGTCGAGTATAAAAAAGTCCCCTGATCGAGTATAACAAAGTCCCCTGGTCGAATATAACAAAGTCCCCTCATCGAGTATAACAAAGGCCCCTCATCGAGAATAACAAAGTCCATTTGTCAAGTATAAAAGAGATCCCTGGTCGAGTATAACAAAGTCCCCTGGTCGAGTATAGGAAAGTCCCGTGATCGAGTATAACAAAGCCTCCTCATCGAGTATAACAAAGTCCCCTAATCGAGTATAACAAAGCCCCCTGCTCGAGTATAACAAAGTCCCCTAATCGAGTCCAAAAAAGGCCTCTAATCGAGTATAAGAAAGTCCCCTGATCAAGTATAACAAAGCCGCCTAATCGAGTATAACAACGTCCCCTGGTCGAGTATAACAAAGTCCCCTGTTCGAGTCTAACAAAGTCCCCTCATCGAGTATAACAAATTCCCCTTATCGAATATAACAAAGTCCCCTGATCGAGTTTAACAAAGTCCCCTGGTCGAGTACGACAAAGCCCCCTGGATGAGTATAACAGTTCCCTGATCGAGTATAACAAAGTCCCCTGATCGAGTATAACAAAGTCCCCTTGTCCAGTATAACAAAGTCCCCTGATCGAGTATAACATATCCCCTGACGAATATAACAACGTCTCCTGGCCTAGTTTAACAAAGTCCCCAGATCGAGCATAACAAAGTTCCCTAATCGATTATAACAAAGTCCCCTGGTCGAGTATAACAAAGAGCGCTGATCGAGTAAGACTAAGTCCCCTCATCGAGTATAACAAAGTCCCCTGATCCTAGTATAACAAAGCCCCCCTGGACGAGTATAACAAAGGTTCCTAATCGAGTATAACAAAGTCTCCTGATCGCGTATAACAAAGTCCATTGATCGAGTATAACAAAGTCCCCTGGATGAGTATAGCAAAGTCCCCTGATCGAGTATAACATATCCCCTGATTGAGTATAACAAAGTCCCCTGGTCGAGTATAGCAAAGTCCCTGATCGAGTATAAGAAAGCCTCCTGATCGAGTATAACAATGTCCCCTGATCGAGTATAACAAAGCCCTCTGCTCGAATATAACAAAGTCCCCTGATCGAGTCCAAAAAAGGCCTCTAATCGAGTATAAGAAAGTCCCCTGATCGAGTATAACAAAGTCCCCGTATCGAGTATAACAAATTCCCCTTATCGAGTATAACAAAGTCCCGTTATCGAGTATAACAAAGTCCCCTAATCGAGTATAACAAAGGCCCCTGGTCGAGTATAACAAAGTCCCTGATCGAGTATAACAAAGTCCCTAGGTCGAGCATACCAAAGCCCCCTAATCGATTATAACAAAGTCCCCCGGTCGATTATAGCAAAGGGCCCTGATCGAGTAAGACAAAGTCCCCTGATCGAGTATAACAAAGTCCCCTAATCGTGTATAAAAATGTCCCCTGGTCCAGTGAAACAAAGTCCCCTAATCGTGTATAAAAATGTCCCCTGGTCCAGTGAAACAAAGTCCCCTCATCGAGTATAAAAAAGTCCGCTGGCCCGGTATAACAAAGTCCCTAGATCGAGCATACCAAAGTCCCCTGATCGATTATAACAAAATCCCCCAGTCGAGTATAGCAAAGGGCCCTGATCGTGTAAGACAAAATCCCCTGATCGAGTATAAGAAAGTCACCTGATCGAGTATGACAAAGCCCCCTGGATGAGTATAACAAAGTTCCCTAATCGAGTATAACAAAGTCCCCTGATCGAGTATAACAAAGTCCCCTGGTCGAGTTTGACAAAGCCCCTTGGATGAGTATAACAGTTCCCTGATCGAGTATAACAAAGTCCCCTGATCGAGTATAACAAAGTCCCCTGGTCCAGTATAACAAAGTCCCCTGATCGAGTATAACATATCCCCTGATCGAGTATAACAACGTCTCCTGGCCTAGTTTAACAAGGTCCCCAGATCGAGGATAACAAAGTCCCCTAATCGATTATAAGAAAGTCCCCTGGTCGAGTATGACAAAGGGCCCTGATCGAGTAAGACTAAGTCCCGTCATCGAGTATAACAAACTCCCCTGATCCTAGTATAAAAAAGCCCCTTGAACGAGTATAACAAAGTCCCCTGAACCGAGTATAACAAAGTCCCCTGATCGAGTATAACATATCCACTGATCGAGTATCACAAAGTCCCTGGTGGAGTATAACAAAGTTCCCTGGTCGAGAATAACAAAGTTTTCTAATCGAGCATAACAAAGGCCCTTGGTCGAGTATAACAAAGTCCTCTGATCAAGTATAACAAAGTCCCCTGATCTAGTATAACAAAGTCCCCTAATCAAGTAACAAAGTCCCCTGATCAAGTATAACAAAGACCCCTGATCGAGTATAACATATCCCCTGATCGAGTATAACAAATTCCTCTGGTCGAGTATGACAAAGTCCCCTGATCGAGTATAACAAAGTCCCCTGATCGAGTATTACATATCCCCTGATCGAATATAACAAAGTCCCTGGTGGAGTATAACAAAGTCCCCTGATCGAGTATCACAAAGTCTCCTGGTCGAGTATAACAAAGTTTTCTAATCGAGTATAAAAAAGCCCCTCGTCGAGTATAACACAGTCCTCTGATCGAGTATAACAAAGTCCCCTGATCGAGTATAACATATCACCTGATCGAGTATAACAAAGTCCTCTGGTCGAGTATAACAAAGTCCCCTGATCGAGTATAACAATGTCACCTGGTCGAGTATAACAATGTCCCCTGATCGAGTATAACAAAGGCCCCTCATCGAGTATAGCAAAGCCCATTGGTCAAATATAGTAAAGTCCACTCATCGAGTATAACAAAGTTCCCCGATCGAGTATAACAAAGGCCTCTGGTCGAATATAACAAAGTCCCCTAATCGAATATAACAAAGTCCCCTGGTCGAGCATAATAAAGCACCCTCATCGAGTATAACAAAGGCCCCTAATCGAGTATAACAAAGTCTCCTGATCGCGTATAACAAAGTCCCCTGGTCCAGTATAACAAAGTCCCCTGATCGAGTATAACATATCCCCTGATCGAGTATAACAACGTCTCCTGGCCTAGTTTAACAAAGTCCCCTGGTCGAGTATAACAAAGGGCCCTCATCGAGTATAACAAAGTCCCCTGATCGAGTATAACAAAGTCCCATGGATGAGTATAACAAAGTCCCCTGATCGAGTATAACATATCCGCTGATTGAGTATAACAAAGTCCTCTGGTCGAGTATAACAAAAGCCCCTCATCGAGTATAGCAAAGTCCATTGGTCAAATATAGGAAAGTCCACTCATCGAGTATAACAAAGTCCCCCGATCGAGTATAACAATGGCCTCTGGTCTAGTATGAGAAAGTCCCCTGATCAAGTATAAAAAAGTCCCCTGGTCTAGTATAACAAAGTCCCCTAAACGAGTATAACAAAGTCCCCTGGTCGATTATAGCAAAGTCCCCGGGTCGAGTATAACAAAGCCCCCTCATCGAGTATAACAAAGGCCCCTAATCGAGTATAACAAAGTCCCCTGATCGAGTATAACAAAGTCCCCTGATAGAGTATAACAAAGTCCTCTGGTCGAGTATAAAAAAGTCCCCTGATCGAGTATAACAAAGTCCCCTAGTCGAGTATAACAAAGTCCCCTCATCGAGTATAACAAAGTCCATTGGTCAAGTATAAAAAAGTTCCCATGATCGAGCATAGCAAAGTCCCCTGAACGAGTATAACAAAGCCTCCTCATCGAGTATAACAAAGTCCCCTAATCGAGTATAACAAAGCCCCCTGCTCGAGTATAACAAAGTCCCCTGGTCGAGTTTAGCAAAGTCCCCTGATCGAGTATAACAAAGCCTCCTGATCGAGTATAACAAAGTCCCCTGATTGAATATAACAATGCCCCGTGCTCCAGTATAACAAAGTCCCCTGATCGAGTCCAAAAAAGGCCTTTAATCGAGTATAACAAATTCCCCTGATCTAGTATAACAAAGGCCCCTGATCGAGTGTAACAAAGGCCCCTCATCGAGTATAACAAAGTCCCCAAATCGAGCATAACAAAGTCCCTTGGTCGAGTATAACAAAGTCCCCTGTTCGAGTCTAACAAAGCCCCCTTATCGAGTATAACAAATTCACCTTATCGAGTAACAAAGTCCCCTTATCGAGTACAACAAAGTCCCCTAATCGAGTATAACAAAGGCCCTGGTCGAGTATAACAAAGTCCCTCATCGAGTGTAACAAAGTCCCCTAATCGAGTTTAAAAATGTCCCCTGGTCCAGTGTAACAAAGTCCCCTGATCGAGCATAAAAGAGTCCCCTGGCCCAGTATAACAAAGTCCCTAGATCAAGCATACCAAAGTCCCCTGATCGATTATAACAAAGTCCCCGGTCCAGTATAGCAAAGGGCCCTGAGCGAGTAAGACAAAGTCCCCTAATCGAGTATAACAGAGCCCCCTGCTCGAGTATAACAAAGTCCCCTGATCGAGTCTAAAAAAGGCCTCTAATCGAGTATAAGAAAAGTCCCCTGGTCGAGTATAAAAAAGGGCCCTGATCGAGTAAGACTAAGTCCCCTCACCGAGTATAACAAAGTCCCCTGATCGAGTATAACAAAGCCTCCTGATCGCGTATAACAAAGTCCCCTGATCGAGTATAACAAAGCTCCCTGCTCGAGTATAACAAAGTCACCTGATCGAGTCTAAAAAAGGCCTCTAATCGAGTATAAGAAAAGTCCCCTGGTCGAGTATAACAAAGAGCCCTGATCGAGTAAGACTAAGTCCCCTCATCGAGTATAACAAAGTCCCCTGATCCTAGTATATCAAAGCCCCCCTGGACGAGTATAACAAAGGCCCCTAATCGAGTATAACAAAGTCTCCTGATCGCATATAACAAAGTCCCCTGATCGAGTATAACAAAGGCCCCTGGATGAGTATAACAAAGTCCCCTGATCGAGTATAACATATCCCCTGATTGAGTATAACAAAGTCCTCTGGTCGAGTATAAAAATGTCCCCTGATCGAGTATAACAATGTCCCCTGGTCGAATATAACAAAGTCCCCTCATCGAGTATAACAAAGGCCCCTCATCGAGAATAACAAAGTCCATTGGTCAAGTATAAAGAGATCCCTGGTCGAGTATAACAAAGTCCCCTGGTCGAGTATAGGAAAGTCCCGTGATCGAGTATAACAAAGCCTCCTCATCGAGTATAACAAAGTCCCCTGATCGAGTATAACAAAGCCCCCTGCTCGAGTATAACAAAGTCCCCTAATCGAGTCCAAAAAAGGCCTCTAATCGAGTATAAGAAAGTCCCCTGATCAAATATAACAAAGCCGCCTAATCGAGTATAACAACGTCCCCTGGTCGAGTATAACAAAGTCCCCTGTTCGAGTCTAACAAAGTCCCCTCATCGAGTATAACAAATTCCCCTTATCGAGTATAACAAAGTCACCTTATCGAGTATAACAAAGTCCCCTAATCGAGTAAAACAAAGGCCCCTGACGAGTATAACATAGTCCCTGATCGAGTATAACAAAGTCCCTAGTTCGAGCATACCAAAGTCCCCTAATCGATTATAACAAAGTCCCCCGGTCGAGTATAGCAAAGGGCCCTGATCGAGTATAACAAAGTCCCCTGATCGAGTTTAACAAAGTCCCCTGGTCGAGTATGACCAGCCCTGGATGAAGTATAAGCTTGAAGTTCCCTGATCGGAGTATAACAAAGTCCCTGATCGAGTATAAAACGTCCCCTGGTCAGTATGCCAAGTCCTGATCGATGCAAACGCCTCCTGATCGGAGCCCGCCGCCAACGTCTCCTGGCCTGGTTAGCAAGTCCCCAGATCGAGCATAACAAAGTCCCCTGATCGATTATAACAAAGTCCTCCGGTCGAGTATAGCAAAGGGCCCTGAACCAGTAAGACAAAGTCTCCTGATCGAGTATAACAACGTCACCTGATCGAGTATAACACAGCCCCCTGGACAAGTATAACAAAGTCCTCTGGTCGAGTATAAAAAAGTCCAATGATCGCGTTTAACAAAGTCCGTTAGATCCAGGTATACTTGAAATCCTGGATGAGTATAACAAAGTCCCCTAATCGAGTATAACATATCCCTGATTGGGTATAACAAGAGTCCCCTGGGTAAAGTATAGCAAAGTCCTGATCGAGGTATAAAGAAAGCCTCCTAATCGAGTATAACAATGTCCCTGATCGAGTATAACAAAAGCCCTCTGCTCAGGAATATGACAAGTGCTGATCGAGGTCCAAAAGGCCTCTAATCGGTATAAGAAAGTCCCTGATCGAGTATAACAAAGTCCCCGTATCCAGGCATAGCAAATTCCCTTATCGAGTATAACAAAGGTCCGTTATCGAGTATAATAAAGAATCCCTATTCCAGGTATAACAAAAGGCCCTGGTCGAGTATAACAAAGTCCTGATCGAGTATAGCAATCCTAGGTCGAGCATGCCAAAGCCCCCTAATCGATTATAACAAAGTCCCCCGGTCGATTATAGCAAAGGGCCCTGATCGAGTAAGACAAAGTCCCCTGATCGAGTATAACAAAGTCCCCTAATCGTGTATAAAAATGTCCCCTGGACCAGTGAAACAAAGTCCCCTCATCGAGTATAAAAAAGTCCGCTGGCCCGGTATAACAAAGTCCCTAGATCGACCATACCAAAGTCCCCTGATCGATTATAACAAAATCTCCCGGTCGAGTATAGCAAAGGGCCCTGATCGTGTAAGACAAAATCCCCTGATCGAGTATAAGAAAGTCACCTGATCGAGTATGACAAAGCCCCCTGGATGAGTATAACAAAGTTCCCTAATCGAGTATAACAAAGTCCCCTGATCGAGTATAACAAAGTACCCTGGTCGAGTATGACAAAGCCCCCTGGATGAGTATAACAGTTCCCTGATCGAGTATAACAAACTCCCCTGATCGAGTATAACAAAGTCCCCTGGTCCAGTATAACAAAGTCCCCTGATCGAGTATAACATATCCCCTGATCGAGTATAACAACGTCTCCTGGCCTAGTTTAACAAAGTCCCCAGATCGAGGATAACAAAGTCCCCTAATCGATTATAAGAAAGTCCCCTGGTCGAGTATGACAAAGGGCCCTGATCGAGTAAGACTAAGTCCCGTCATCGAATATAACAAAGTCCCCTGATCCTAGTATAAAAAAGCCCCTTGAAAGAGTATAACAAAGCCCCCTGAACCGAGTATAACAAAGTCCCCTGATCGAGTATAACATATCCACTGATCGAGTATCACAAAGTCCCTGGTGGAGTATAACAAAGTTCCCTGGTCGAGAATAACAAAGTTTTCTAATCGAGCATAACAAAGGCCCTTGGTCGAGTATAACAAAGTCCTCTGATCAAGTATAACAAAGTCCCCTGATCTAGTATAACAAAGTCCCCTAATCAAGTATAACAAAGTCCCCTGATCAAGTATAACAAAGACCCCTGATCGAGTATAACATATCCCCTGATCGAATATAACAACGTCTCCTGGCCTAGTTTAACAAAGTCCCCAGATCGAGCATAACAAAGTTCCCTAATCGATTATAACAAAGTCCCCTGGTCGAGTATAACAAAGAGCGCTGATCGAGTAAGACTAAGTCCCCTCATCGAGTATAACAAAGTCCCCTGATCCTAGTATAACAAAGCCCCCCTGGACGAGTATAACAAAGGTTCCTAATCGAGTATAACAAAGTCTCCTGATCGCGTATAACAAAGTCCATTGATCGAGTATAACAAAGTCCCCTGGATGAGTATAGCAAAGTCCCCTGATCGAGTATAACATATCCCCTGATTGAGTATAACAAAGTCCCCTGGTCGAGTATAGCAAAGTCCCTGATCGAGTATAAGAAAGCC
Organism: Homarus americanus; assembly: GCF_018991925.1. Taxonomy (NCBI): domain Eukaryota; kingdom Metazoa; phylum Arthropoda; class Malacostraca; order Decapoda; family Nephropidae; genus Homarus; species Homarus americanus. The sequence goes on along the minus strand of NW_024717292.1, from coordinate 37,247 downwards.
TCCTGATCGAGTATAACAATGTCCCCTGATCGAGTATAACAAAGCCCTCTGCTCGAATATAACAAAGTCCCCTGATCGAGTCCAAAAAAGGCCTCTAATCGAGTATAAGAAAGTCCCCTGATCGAGTATAACAAAGTCCCCGTATCGAGTATAACAAATTCCCCTTATCGAGTATAACAAAGTCCCGTTATCGAGTATAACAAAGTCCCCTAATCGAGTATAACAAAGGCCCCTGGTCGAGTATAACAAAGTCCCTGATCGAGTATAACAAAGTCCCTAGGTCGAGCATACCAAAGCCCCCTAATCGATTATAACAAAGTCCCCCGGTCGATTATAGCAAAGGGCCCTGATCGAGTAAGACAAAGTCCCCTGATCGAGTATAACAAAGTCCCCTAATCGTGTATAAAAATGTCCCCTGGTCCAGTGAAAGAAAGTCCCCTCATCGAGTATAAAAAAGTCCGCTGGCCCGGTATAACAAAGTCCCTAGATCGAGCATACCAAAGTCCCCTGATCGATTATAACAAAATCCCCCGGTCGAGTATAGCAAAGGAACCTGATCGTGTAAGACAAAATCCCCTGATCGAGTATAAGAAAGTCACCTGATCGAGTATGACAAAGCCCCCTGGATGAGTATAACAAAGTTCCCTAATCGAATATAACAAAGTCCCCTGATCGAGTATAACAAAGTCCCCTGGTCGAGTATGACAAAGCCCCCTGGATGAGTATAACAGTTCCCTGATCGAGTATAACAAAGTCCCCTGATCGAGTATAACAAAGTCCCCTGGTCCAGTATAACAAAGTCCCCTGATCGAGTATAAAATATCCCCTGATCGAGTATAACAACGTCTCCTGGCCTAGTTTAACAAAGTCCCCAGATCGAGGATAACAAAGTCCCCTAATCGATTATAAGAAAGTCCCCTGGTCGAGTATGACAAAGGGCCCTGATCGAGTAAGACTAAGTCCAAAATCATCAGGTATAACAAGTCCCCTGATCCTAGTATAAAAAGCCCTTGAACAGGTATAACAAAAGTCCCTAGACCGAGTATAACAAAAGTCCCTGATCGGTATAACATATCCACTGATCGAGTATCCTACAAAGTCCCTGTGGTATAACAAAAGTTCCCTGGTCAAAGGGGTAACAAGTTTTCTAATCAGGCATAACAAAGTCCCCTGGTCGAGTATGACAAAGCCCCCTGGATGAGTATAACAGTTCCCTGATCTAGTATAACAAAGTCCCCTAATCAAGTAAAACAAAGTCCCCTGATCAAGTATAACAAAGACCCCTGATCGAGTATTACATATCCCCTGATCGAGTATAACAAATTCCTCTGGTCGAGTATGACAAAGTCCCCTGATCGAGTATAACAAAGTCCCCTGATCGAGTATTACATATCCCATGATCGATTATAACAAAGTCCCTGGTGGAGTAAAACAAAGTCCCCTGATCGAGTATCACAAAGTCTCCTGGTCGAGTATAACAAAGTTTTCTAATCGAGTATAAAAAAGCCCCTCGTCGAGTATAACACAGTCCTCTGATCGAGTATAACAAAGTCCCCTGATCGAGTATAACATATCACCTGATCGAGTATAACAAAGTCCTCTGGTCGAGTATAACAAAGTCCCCTGATCGAGTATAACAATGTCACCTGGTCAAGTATAACAATGTCCTAGTCGGGCCCTTAACGAGGCCCACTCTTTTTGGTCCGACTAATTATAACAAAGTTCCCCGATCGAGTATAACAAAGGCCTCTGGTCGAATATAACAAAGTCCCCTAATCGAATATAACAAAGTCCCCTGGTCGAGCATAATAAAGTCCCCTAATCGAGTTTAACAAAGGCCCCTAATCGAGTATAACAAAGTCCACTTTTCGAGTATAACAAAGGCCCCTCATCGAGTATAACAAAGGCCCCTAATCGAAATTATATAACATATCCCTGATCGAGTATAACAACGTCTCTAGCTGGATTTAACAAAAGTCCCTAGTCGAGTATAACAAAAAAGAAGAGCCCTCATCCAGAGTATAACAAAAGTCCCCTGATCCAGAGTATAACAAAGTCCCATGGATGAGGTATAACAAAAGTCCCTGATCGCGAGTATAACATATCCGCTGATTGAGTATAACAAAGTCCTCTGGTGAGGCAAAGCCCCTCATCGAGTATAGCAAAGTCCCCGGGTCGAGCATAACAAAGCCCCCTCATCGAGTATTACAAAGGCCCCTAATCGAGTATAACAAAGTCCCCTGATCGAGTATAACAAAGTCCCCTGATAGAGTATAACAAAGTCCTCTGGTCGAGTATAAAAAAGTCCCATGATCGAGTATAACAAAGTCCCCTAGTCGAGTATAACAAAGTCCCCTCATCGAGTATAACAAAGTCCATTGGTCAAGTAAAAAAAAGTTCCCATGATCGAGCATAGCAAAGTCCCCTGAACGAGTATAACAAAGCCTCCTCATCGAGTATAACAAAGTCCCCTAATCGAGTATAACAAAGCCCCCTGCTCGAGTATAACAAAGTCCCCTGGTCGAGTTTAGCAAAGTCCCCTGATCGAGTATAACAAAGCCTCCTGATCGAGTATAACAAAGTCCCCTGATTGAATATAACAATGCCCCGTGCTCCAGTATAACAAAGTCCCCTGATCGAGTCCAAAAAAGGCCTTTAATCGAGTATAACAAATTCCCCTGATCTAGTATAACAAAGGCCCCTGATCGAGTGTAACAAAGGCCCCTCATCGAGTATAACAAAGTCCCCAAATCGAGCATAACAAAGTCCCCTGGTCGAGTATAACAAAGTCCCCTGTTCGAGTCTAACAAAGCCCCCTTATCGAGTATAACAAATTCACCTTATCGAGTAACAAAGTCCCCTTATCGAGTACAACAAAGTCCCCTAATCGAGTATAACAAAGGCCCTGGTCGAGTATAACAAAGTCCCTCAACGAGTGTAACGAAGTCCCCTAATCGAGTTTAAAAATGTCCCCTGGTCCAGTGTAACAAAGTCCCCTGATCGAGCATAAAAGAGTCCCCTGGCCCAGTATAACAAAGTCCCTAGATCAAGCATACCAAAGTCCCCTGATCGATTATATCAAAGTCCCCGGTCCAGTATAGCAAAGGGCCCTGAGCGAGTAAGACAAAGTCCCCTAATCGAGTATACCAGAGCCCCCTGCTCGAGTATAACAAAGTCCCCTGGTCGAGTCTAAAAAAGGCCTCTAATCGAGTATAAGAAAAGTCCCCTGGTCGAGTATAACAAAGGGCCCTGATCGAGTAAGACTAAGTCCCCTCATCGAGTATAACAAAGTCCCCTGATCGAGTATAACAAAGCCTCCTGATCGAGTATAACAAAGTCCCTTGATCGAGTATAACAAAGCTCCCTGCTCGAGTATAACAAAGTCACCTGAACGAGTCTAAAAAAGGCCTCTAATCGAGTATAAGAAAAGTCCCCTGGTCGAATATAACAAAGGGCCCTGATCGAGTAAGACTAAGTCCCCTCATCGAGTATAACAAAGTCCCCTGATCCTAGTATAACAAAGCCCCCCTGGACGAGTATAACAAAGGCCCCTAATCGAGTATAACAAAGTCTCCTGATCGCATATAACAAAGTCCCCTGATCAAGTATAACAAAGGCCCCTGGATGAGTATAACAAAGTCCCCTGATCGAGTATAACATATCCCCTGATTGAGTATAACAAAGTCCTCTGGTCGAGTATAAAAATGTCCCCTGATCGAGTATAACAAAGTCCCCTGGTCGAATATAACAAAGTCCCCTCATCGAGTATAACAAAGGCCTCCTCATCGAGAATAACAAAGTCCATTGGTCAAGTATAAAGAGATCCCTGGTCGAGTATAACAAAGTCCCCTGGTCGAGTATAGGAAAGTCCCGTGATCGAGTATAACAAAGCCTCCTCATCGAGTATAACAAAGTCCCCTAATCGAGTATAAAAAGCCCCCTGCTCGAGTATAACAAAGTCCCCTAATCGAGTCCAAGAAAGGCCTCTAATCGAGAATAAGAAAGTCCCCTGATCAAGTATAACAAAGCCGCCTAATCGAGTATAACAACGTCCCCTGGTCGAGTATAACAAAGTCCCCTGTTCGAGTCTAACAAAGTCCCCTCATCGAGTATAACAAATTCCCCTTATCGAGTATAACAAAGTCACCTTATCGAGTATAACAAAGTCCCCAAATCGAGTATAACAAAGGCCCCTGACGAGTATAACAAAGTCCCTGATCGAGTATAACAAAGTCCCTAGTTCGAGCAAACCAAAGTCCCCTAATCGATTATAACAAAGTCACCCGGTCGAGTATAGCAAAGGGCCCTGATCGAGTATAACAAAGTCCCCTGATCGAGTTTAACAAAGTCCCCTGGTCGAGTATGACAAAGCCCCCTGGATGAGTATAACAGTTCCCTGATCGAGTATAACAAAGTCCCCTGATCGAGTATAAAAAAGTCCCCTGGTCCAGTATAACAAAGTCCCCTGATCGAGTATAACATATCCCCTGATCGAATATAACAACGTCTCCTGGCCTAGTTTAACAAAGTCCCCAGATCGAGCATAACAAAGTTCCCTAATCGATTATAACAAAGTCCCCTGGTCGAGTATAACAAAGGGCTCTGATCGAGTAAGACTAAGTCCCCTCATCGAGTATAACAAAGTCCCCTGATCCTAGTATAACAAAGACCCCCTGGACGAGTATAACAAAGGTTCCTAATCGAGTATAACAAAGTCTCCTGATCGCGTATAACAAAGTCCATTGATCGAGTATAACAAAGTCCCCTGGATGAGTATAACAAAGACCCCTGATCGAGTATAACATATCCCCTGATTGAGTATAACAAAGTCCCCTGGTCGAGTATAGCAAAGTCCCTGATCGAGTATAAGAAAGCCTCCTAATCGAGTATAACAATGTCCCCTGATCGAGTATAACAAAGCCCTCTGCTCGAATATAACAAAGTCCCCTGATCGAGTCCAAAAAAGGCCTCTAATCGAGTATAAGAAAGTCCCCTGATCGAGTATAACAAAGTCCCCGTATCGAGTATAACAAATTCCCCTTATCGAGTATAACAAAGTCCCGTTATCGAGTATAACAAAGTCCCCTAATCGAGTATAACAAAGGCCCCTGGTCGAGTATAACAAAGTCCCTGATCGAGTATAACAAAGTCCCTAGGTCGAGCATACCAAAGCCCCCTAATCGATTATAACAAAGTCCCCCGGTCGATTATAGCAAAGGGCCCTGATCGAGTAAGACAAAGTCCCCTGATCGAGTATAACAAAGTCCCCTAATCGTGTATAAAAATGTCCCCTGGTCCAGTGAAACAAAGTCCCCTAATCGTGTATAAAAATGTCCCCTGGTCCAGTGAAACAAAGTCCCCTCATCGAGTATAAAAAAGTCCGCTGGCCCGGTATAACAAAGTCCCTAGATCGAGCATACCAAAGTCCCCTGATCGATTATAACAAAATCCCCCGGTCGAGTATAGCAAAGGGCCCTGATCGTGTAAGACAAAATCCCCTGATCGAGTATAAGAAAGTCACCTGATCGAGTATGACAAAGCCCCCTGGATGAGTATAACAAAGTTCCCTAATCGAGTATAACAAAGTCCCCTGATCGAGTATAACAAAGTCCCCTGGTCGAGTATGACAAAGCCCCCTGGATGAGTATAACAGTTCCCTGATCGAGTATAACAAAGTCCCCTGATCGAGTATAACAAAGTCCCCTGGTCCAGTATAACAAAGTCCCCTGATCGAGTATAACATATCCCCTGATCGAGTATAACAACGTCTCCTGGTCTAGTTTAACAAAGTCCCCAGATCGAGGATAACAAAGTCCCCTAATCGATTATAAGAAAGTCCCCTGGTCGAGTATGACAAAGGGCCCTGATCGAGTAAGACTAAGTCCCGTCATCGAGTATAACAAAGTCCCCTGATCCTAATATAAAAAAGCCCCTTGAACGAGTATAACAAAGTCCCCTGAACCGAGTATAACAAAGTCCCCTGATCGAGTATAACATATCCACTGATCGAGTATCACAAAGTCCCTGGTGGAGTATAACAAAGTTCCCTGGTCGAGAATAACAAAGTTTTCTAATCGAGCATAACAAAGGCCCTTGGTCGAGTATAACCAAGTCCTCTGATCAAGTATAACAAAGTCCCCTGATCTAGTATAACAAAGTCCCCTAATCAAGTATAACAAAGTCCCCTGATCAAGTATACCAAAGACCCCTGATCGAGTATAACATATCCCCTGATCGAGTATAACAAATTCCTCTGGTCGAGTATGACAAAGTCCCCTGATCGAGTATAACAAAGTCCCCTGATCGAGTATTACATATCCCCTGATCGAATATAACAAAGTCCCTGGTGGAGTATAACAAAGTCCCCTGATCGAGTATCACAAAGTCTCCTGGTCGAGTATAACAAAGTTTTCTAATCGAGTATAAAAAAGCTCCTCGTCGAGAATAACAAAGTCCTCTGATCGAGTATAACAAAGACCCCTGATCGAGTATAACATATCACCTGATCGAGTATAATAAAGTCCTCTGGTCGAGTATAACAAAGGCCCCTGATCGAGTATAACAATGTCACCTGGTCGAGTATAACAATGTCCCCTGATCAAGTGTAACAAAGGCCCCTCATCGAGTATAGCAAAGCCCATTGGTCAAATATAGTAAAGTCCACTCATCGAGTATAACAAAGTTCCTCGATCGAGTATAACAAAGGCCTCTGGTCGAATATAACAAAGTCCCCTAATCGAATATAACAAAGTCCCCTGGTCGAGCATAATAAAGCACCCTCATCGAGTATAACAAAGGCCCCTAATCGAGTATAACAAAGTCTCCTGATCGCGTATAACAAATTCCCCTGGTCCAGTATAACAAAGTCCCCTGATTGAGTATAACATATCCCCTGATCGAGTATAACAACGTCTCCTGGCCTAGTTTAACAAAGTCCCCTGGTCGAGTATAACAAAGGGCCCTCATCGAGTATAACAAAGTCCCCTGATCGAGTATAACAAAGTCCCATGGATGAGTATAACAAAGTCCCCTGATCGAGTATAACATATCTGCTGATTGAGTATAACAAAGTCCTCTGGTCGAGTATAACAAAAGCCCCTCATCGAGTATAGCAAAGTCCATTGGTCAAATATAGGAAAGTCCACTCATCGAGTATAACAAAGTCCCCCGATCGAGTATAACAATGGCCTCTGGTCTAGTATGAGAAAGTCCCCTGATCAAGTATAAAAAAGTCCCCTGGTCCAGTATAACAAAGTCCCCTAAACGAGTATAACAAAGTCCCCTAGTCGAATATAATAAAGTCCCCTCATCGAGTATAACAAAGTCCATTGGTCAAGTATAAAAAAGTTCCCATGATCGAACATAGCAAAGTCCCCTGAACGAGTATAACAAAGCCTCCTCATCGAGTATAACAAAGTCCCCTAATCGAGTATAAAAAAGCCCCCTGCTCGAGTATAACAAAGTCCCCTGGTCGAGTTTAGCAAAGTCCCCTGATCGGGTATAACAAAGCCTCCTGATCGAGTATAGCAAAGTCCCGCATCGAGTATAAGAAAGCCCCCTCATCGAGTATAACAAAGTCCCCTGATCGAGTCAAACAAAGGCCTTTAATCATTATAACCACATAATAGTATAACAAAAGGCCCTGATCGAAAGTGTAACAGGCCCCTCATCATGAGTATAACAAAGTCCCCCAAATCGACAAAGTCCTGGTCGAGTATAACAAAGTCCCCTGTTCGAGTCTAACAAAGCCCCCTTATCGAGTATAACAAATTCACCTTATCGAGTAACAAAGTCCCCTTATCGAGTACAACAAAGTCCCCTAATCGAGTATAACAAAGGCCCTGGTCGAGTATAACAAAGTCCCTCATCGAGTGTAACAAAGTCCCCTAATCGAGTTTAAAAATGTCCCCTGGTCCAGTGTAACAAAGTCCCCTGATCGAGCATAAAAGAGTCCCCTGGCCCAGTATAACAAAGTCCCTAGATCAGGCATACCAAAGTCCCCTGATCGATTATAACAAAGTCCCCGGTCCAGTATAGCAAAGGGCCCTGAGCGAGTAAGACAAAGTCCCCTAATCGAGTATAACAGAGCCCCCTGCTCGAGTATAACAAAGTCCCCTGATCGAGTCTAAAAAAGGCCTCTAATCGAGTATAAGAAAAGTCCCCTGGTCGAGTATAAAAAAGGGCCCTGATCGAGTAAGACTAAGTCCCCTCACCGAGTATAACAAAGTCCCCTGATCGAGTATAACAAAGCCTCCTGATCGCGTATAACAAAGTCCCCTGATCGAGTATAACAAAGCTCCCTGCTCGAGTATAACAAAGTCACCTGATCGAGTCTAAAAAAGGCCTCTAATCGAGTATAAGAAAAGTCCCCTGGTCGAGTATAACAAAGAGCCCTGATCGAGTAAGACTAAGTCCCCTCATCGAGTATAACAAAGTCCCCTGATCCTAGTATATCAAAGCCCCCCTGGACGAGTATAACAAAGGCCCCTAATCGAGTATAACAAAGTCTCCTGATCGCATATAACAAAGTCCCCTGATCGAGTATAACAAAGGCCCCTGGATGAGTATAACAAAGTCCCCTGATCGAGTATAACATATCCCCTGATTGAGTATAACAAAGTCCTCTGGTCGAGTATAAAAATGTCCCCTGATCGAGTATAACAAAGTCCCCTGGTCGAATATAACAAAGTCCCCTCATCGAGTATAACAAAGGCCCCTCATCGAGAATATCAAAGTCCATTGGTCAAGTATAAAGAGATCCCTGGTCGAGTATAACAAAGTCCCCTGGTCGAGTATAGGAAAGTCCCGTGATCGAGTATAACAAAGCCTCCTCATCGAGTATAACAAAGTCCCCCGGTCGAGTATAGCAAAGGGCCCTGATCGTGTAAGACAAAATCCCCTGATCGAGTATAAGAAAGTCACCTGATCGAGTATGACAAAGCCCCCTGGATGAGTATAAGAAAGTTCCCTGATCGAGTATAACAAAGTCCCCTGATCGAGTATAACAAAGTCCCCTGGTCGAGTATGACACAGCCCCCTGGATGAGTATAACAGTTCCCTGATCGAGTATAACAAAGTCCCCTGATCGAGTATAACAAAGTCTCCTGGTCCAGTATAAGAAAGTCCCCTGATCGAGTATAACATATCCCCTGATCGAGTATAACAACGTCTCCTGGCCTAGTTTAACAAAGTCCCCAGATCGAGGATAACAAAGTCCCCTAATCGATTATAACAAAGTCCCCTGGTCGAGTAAGACAAAGGGCCCTGATCGAGTAAGACTAAGTCCCCTCATCGAGTATAACAAAGTCCCCTGATCCTAGTATAAAAAAGCCCCTTGGACGAGTATAACAAAGTCCCCTGAACCGAGTATAACAAAGTCCCCTGATCGAGTATAACATATCCACTGATCGAGTATCACAAAGTCACTGGTGGAGTATAACAAAGTTCCCTGGTCGAGTATAACAAAGTTTTCTAATCGAGCATATCAAAGGCACTTGGTCGAGTATAACAAAGTCCTCTAATCAAGTATAACAAAGTCCCCTGATCGAGTATCACAAAGTCTCCTGGTCGAGTATAACAAAGTTATCTAATCGAGTATAAAAAAGCCCCTCGTCGAGTATAACAAAGTCCTCTGATCGAGTATAACAAAGTCCCCTGTTCGAGTCTAACAAAGTCCCCTTATCGAGTATAACAAATTCACCTTATCGAGTAACAAAGTCCCCTTATCGAGTACAACAAAGTCCCCTAATCGAGTATAACAAAGGCCCTGGTCGAGTATAACAAAGTCCCCCATCGAGTGTAACAAAGTTCCCTAATCGAGTATAAAAATGTCCCCTGGCCCAGTATAACAGTCCCTAGATCAAGCATACCAAAGTCCCCTGATCGATTATAACAAAGTCCCCGGTCCAGTATTGCAAAGGGCCCTGAGCGAGTAAGACAAAGTCCCCTAATCGAGTATAACAGAGCCCCCTGCTCGAGTATAACAAAGTCCCCTGGTCGAGTATAGTAAAGTCCCCTAGTCGAGTATAACAAAGCCTCCTGATTGAGTATAACAAAGTCCCCTGATCGATTATAACAAAGCTCCCTGCTCGAGTATAACAAAGTCCCCTGATCGAGTCTAAAAAAGGCCTCTAATCGAGTATAAGAAAGTTCCCTGATCGAGTATAACAAAGCCGCCTAATCGAGTATAATTAAGTCCCCTGGTCAAGTATAACAAAGTCCCCTGTTCGAGTCTAACAAAGTCCCCTTATCGAGTAAAACAAATTCCCCTTATCGAGTATAACAAAGTCCCCTTATCGAGTATAACAAAGTCCCTGATCGAGTATAACAAAGTCCCTAGATCGAGCATACCAAAGTCCCCTAATCGATTATAACAAAGTCCCCCGGTCGAGCATACCTAAGTCCCCTGATCGAGTATAACAAAGTCACTTGATGGAAAATAACAAAGCCCGGCTGGATGAGTATAACAAAGTTCCCTGATCGAGTATAACAACGTTCCCTGATCGAGTATAACAAAGTCTCCTGGTCCAGTATAACAAAGTCCCTGATCGAGGATAACAAAGTCCCCTAATCGAGAATAAAAATGTCCCCTGGTCCAATGTAACAAAGTCCCTTCATCGAGTATAAAAACGTCCCCTGGCCCAGTATAACAAAGTCCCTAGATCGAGCATACCAAAGTCCCCTGACCGATTATAACAAAGTCCCCCTGTCGAGTATAGCAAAGGGCCCTGATCGTGTAAGACAAAATCCCCTGATTGAGTATAAGAAAGTCCCCTGATCGAGTATGACAAAGCCCCCTGGATGAGTATAACAAAGTTCCCTGATCGAGTATAACAAAGTCCCCTGGTCCAGTATAACAAAGTCCCCTGATCGAGTATAACATATCCCCTGATCGAGTATAACAACGTCTCCCTGGCCTAGTTTAACAAAGTCCCCAGATCGAGCATAACAAAGTTCCCTAATCGATTATAACAAAGTCCCCTGGTCGAGTATAACAAAGGGCGCTGATCGAGTAAGACTAAGTCCTCTCATCGAGTATAACAAAGTCCCCTGATCCTAGTATAACAAAGCGCCCCTGGACGAGTATAACAAAGGTTCCTAATCGAGTATAACAAAGTCTCCTGATCGCATATAACAAAGTCCCCTAATCGAGTATAACAAAGTCTCCTGGATGAGTATAACAAAGTCCCCTCATCGAGTATAACAAAGTCCATTGGTCAAGTATAAAAAAGTTCCCATGATCGAGCATAGCAAAGTCTCCTGATCGAGTATAACAAAGCCTCCTGATCGAGTATAACAAAGTCCCCTAATCGAGTATAACAAAGCCCCGTGCTCGAGTATAACAAAGTCCCCTGGTCGAGTTTAGCAAAGTCCCCTGATCGAGTATAACAAAGCCTCCTCATCGAGTATAACAAAGTACCCTGATCGAGTATAACAAAGCCCCCTGCTTGAGTATAACAAAGTCCCCTGATCGAGTCCAAAAAAGGACTTTAATCGAGTATAACAAAGTCCCTTGATCTAGTATAACAAAGGCCCCTGATCGAGTGTAACAAAGCCCCTCATCGAGTATAACAAAGTCCCCTAATCGAGCATAACAAAGTCCCCTGGTCGAGTATAACAAAGTCCCCTGTTCGAGTCTAACAAAGCTCCCTTATCGATTATAACAAATTCACCTTATCGAGTAACAAAGTCCCCTAATCGAGTATAAAAAAGGCCCTGGTCGAGTATAACAAAGTCCCTCATCGAGTTTTATAAAGTCCCCTAATCGAGTATAAAAATGTCCCCTAGTCCAGTGTAACAAAGTCCCCTGATCGAGTATAAAAAAGTCCCCTGGCCCAGTATAACAAAGTCCCTGGATCAAGCATACCAAAGTCCCCTGATCGATTATAACAAAGTCCCCGGTCCAGTATAGCAAAGGGCCCTGAGCGAGTAAGACAAAGTCCCCTAATCGAGTATAACAGAGCCCCCTGCTCGAGTATAACAAAGTCCCCTGGTCGAGTATAGCAAAGTCCCCTAATCGAGTATAACAAAGCCTCCTGATCGAGTATAACAAAGTCCCCTGATCGAGTATAACAAAGCTCCCTGCTCGAGTATAACAAAGTCCCCTAATCGAGTCTAAAAAAGGCCTCTAATCGAGTATAAGAAAGTCGCCTGATCGAGTATAACAAAGGCGCCTAATCGAGAATAACAAAGTCCCCTGGTCAAGTATAACAAAGTCCCCTGTTCGAGTCTAACAAAGTCCACTTATCGAGTAAAACAAATTCCCCTTATCGAGTATAACAAAGTCCCCTGATCGAGTATAACAAATCCCCTGATCGAGTATAACAACGTCTCCTGGCCTAGTTTAAGAAAGTCCCCAGATCGAGCATAACAAAGTTCCCTAATCGATTATAACAAAGTCCCCTGGTCGAGTATAACAAAGAGCGCTGATCGAGTAAGACTAAGTCCCCTCATCGAGTATAACAATGTCCCCTGATCCTAGAATAACAAAGCCCCCCTGGACGAGTATAACAAAGGTTCCTAATCGAGTATAACAAAGTCTCCTGATAAGCATCCTTATAACAAAGTCCCTGATCGAGTACAACAAAGTCCCTGGATGAGTATAACAAAGGTCCCTGATCGAGTATAACATATCCCTGATTGAGTATAACAAAGTCCCTGGTCGAGTATATAGCAAAGTCCCTGATCGAGTATAAGAAAGCCTCCTGATCGAGTATAACAAAGTCCCCTGATCGAGTCTAACATAGCCCCCTGCTCGAGTATAACAAAGTCCCCTGATCGAGTTCAAAAAAGGCCTCTAATCGAGTATAAGAAAGTCCCCTGATCGAGTATAACAAAGTTCCCTTATCGAGTATAACAAATTCCCCCTATCGAGTATAACAAAGTCCCGTTATCGAGTATAACAAAGTCCCCTAATCGAGTATAACAAAGGCCCCTGGTCGAGTATAATAAAGTCCCTGATCGAGTATAACAAAGTCCCTAGGTCGAGCATACCAAAGCCCCCAAATCGATTATAACAAAGTCCCCCGGTCGAGTATAGCAAAGGGCCCTGATCGAGTAAGACAAAGTCCTCTGATCGAGTATAACAAAGTCCCCTAATCGTGTATAAAAATGTCCCATGGTCCAGTGAAACAAAGTCCCCTCATCGCTTATAAAAAAGTCCCCTGGCCCGGTATAACAAAGTCCCTAGTTCGAGCATACCAAATTCCCCTGATCGATTATAACAAAATCCCCCGGTCGAGTATAGCAAAGGGCCCTGATCGTGTAAGACAAAATCCCCTGATCGAGTATTAGAAAGTCACCTGATCGAGTATGACAAAGCCCCCTGGATGAGTATAACAAAGTTCCCTGATCGTGTATAACAAAGTCCCCTGATCGAGTATAACAAAGTCCCCTGGTCGAGTATGACAAAGCCCCCTGGATGAGTATAATCGAGTATAACAAAGTCCCCTGATCGAGTATAACAAAGTCCCCGAGTATAACAAAGTCCCCTGATCGAGTATAACATATCCCCTGATCGAGTATAACAACGTCTCCTGGCCTAGTTTAACAAAGTCCCCAGATCGAGGATAACAAAGTCCCCTAATCGATTGTAACAAAGTCCCCTGGTCGAGTATGACAAAGGGCCCTGATCGAGTAAGACTAAGTCCCCTCATCGAGTATAACAAAGTCCCCTGATCCTAGTATAAAAAAGCCCCTTCGACGAGTATAACATATCCACTGATCGAGTATCACAATGTCCCTGGTGGAGTATAACAAAGTTCCCTGTTCGAGTATAACAAAGTTTTCTAATCGAGCATAACAGAGGCCCTTGGTCGAGTATAACAAAGTCCTCTGATCAAGTATAACAAAGTCCCCTGATCTAGTATAACAAAGTCCCCTAATCAAGTATAACAAAGTCCCCTGATCAAGTATAACAAAGACCCCTGATCGAGTATAACATATCCCCTGATCGAGTATAACAAAGTTCTCTGGTCGTGTATGACAAAGTCCCCTGATCGAGTATAACAAAGTCCCCTGATCGAGTATTACATATCCCTTGATCGAATATAACAAAGTCCCTGGTGGAGTATAACAAAGTCCCCTGATCGAGTATCACAAAGTCTCCTAGTCGAGTATAACAAAGTTTTCTAATCGAGTATAAAAAAGCCCCTCGTCGAGTATAACAAAGTCCTTTGATCGAGTATAACAAAGTCCCCTGATCGAGTATAACATATCACCTGATCGAGTATAACAAAGTCCTCTGGTCGAGTATAACATAGTCCCCTGATCGAGTATAACAATGTCACCTGGTCGAGTATAACAATGTCCCCTGATCGAGTATAACAAAGGCCCCTCATCGAGTATAGCAAAGCCCATTGGTCAAATATAGTAAAGTCCACTCATCGAGTATAACAAAGTTCCCCGATGGAGTATAACAAAGGCCTCTGGTCGAGTAAGACAAAGTCTCCTGATCAAGTATAAAAAGTCCCCTGGTCGAATATAACAAAGTCCCCTAATCGAGTATAACAAAGTCCCCTGGTCGAGCATAATAAAGCACCCTCATCGAGTATAACAAAGGCCCCTAATCGAGTATAACAAAGTCTCCTGATCGCGTATAACAAAGTCCCCTGGTCCAGTATAACAAAGTCCCCTGATCGAGTATAACATATCCCCTGATCGAGTATAACAACGTCTCCTGGCCTAGTTTAACAAAGTCCCCTGGTCGAGTATAACAAAGGGCCCTGATCGAGTAAGACAAAGTCCCCTGGATGAGTACAACAAAGTCCCCTGATCGAGTATAACATATCCCCTGATTGAGTATAACAAAGTCCTCTGGTCGAGTATAAAAAAGTCCCCTGATCGAGTATAACAAAGTCCCCTGGTCGAGTATAGGAAAGTCCCCTCATCGAGTATAACAAAGTCCCCTGATCCTAGTATAACAAAGCCCCCCTGGACGAGTATAACAAAGGCCCCTAATCGAGTATAACAAAGTCTCCTGATCGCATATAACAAAGTCCCCTGATCGAGTATAACAAAGTCCCCTGGATGAGTACAACAAAGTCCCCTGATCGAGTATAACATATCCCCGAATTGAGTATAACAAAGTCCTCTGGTCGAGTATAAAAAAGTCCCCTGATCGAGTATAACAAAGTCCCCTGGTCGAGTATAACAAAGTCCCCTCATCGACTATAACAAAGGCCTCTCATCGAGAATAACAAAGTCCATTGGTCAAGTATAAAAGAGATCCCTGGTCGAGTATAACAAAGTCCCCTGGTCGAGTATAGGAAAGTCCCGTGATCGAGTATAACAAAGCCTCCTCATCGAGTATAACAAAGTCCCCTGATCGAGTATAACAAAGCCCCCAGCTTGAGTATAACAAAGTCCCCTAATCGAGTCCAAAAAAGGCCTCTAATCGAGTATAAGAAAGTCCCCTGATCAAGTATAACAAAGCCGCCTAATCAAGTATAACAACGTCCCCTGGTCGAGTATAACAAAGTCCCCTGTTCGAGTCTAACAAAGTCCCCTCATCGAGTATAACAAATTCCCCTTATCGAGTACAACAAAGTCCCCTTATCGAGTATAACAAAGTCCCCTAATCGAGTATAACAAAGGCCCCTGGTCGAGTATAACAAAGTCCCTGATCGAGTATAAGAAAGTCCCTAGGTCGAGCATACCAAAGTCCCCTAATCGATTATAACAAAGTCCCCCGGTCGAGTATAGCAAAGGGCCCTGATCGAGTAAGACAAAGTCGCCTGATCGAGTATAACAAAGTCCCCTGATGGAGAATAAATAAACCCCCTGGATGAGTATAACAAAGTTCCCTGATCGAGTATAACAACGTCCCCTGATCGAGTATAACAAAGTCTCCTGGTCCAGTATAACAAAGTCCCCTTATCGAGTATAACAAAGTCCCTAATCGAGTATAAAAATGTCCCCTGGTCCAGTGTAACAAAGTCCCCTCATCGAGTAAAAAAAAGTCCCCTGATCGAGTATAACAACGTCTCCTAACCTAGTTTAAAAAGTCCCCAGATCGAGCATAACAAAGTCCCCTAATCGATTATAACAAAGTCCCCTGGACGAGTATGACAAAGGGCCCTGATCGAGTAAGACTAAGTCCCCTCATCGAGTATAACAAAGTCCCCTAATCGTGTATAACAAAGTCCCCTGGTCGAGTATAGCATATCCCCAGATCGAATATAAAAAAGTCCCCTAGTCGAGTATAACAAAGTCCTTTGATCGAATATAACAAAGTCCCCTGATCGAGTATAACATATCTTCTGATCGAGTATAACAAAGTCCCTGGTGGAGTATAACAAAGTCCCCAGATCGAATATAAGAAAGTCCCCTGGTCGAGTTTAACAATGTCCCCTGATCGAGTATAACAAAGGCCCCTCATCGATTATAGCAAAGTCCATTGGTCAAATATAGGAAAGTCCACTCATCGAGTATAACAAAGTCCCCGAATCGAGTATAACAATGGCCTCTGGTCTAGTATGAGAAAGTCCCCTGATCAAGTATAAAAAAGTCCCCTGGTCTAGTTAAACAAAGCCCCCTAAACGAGTATAACAAAGTCCTCTGGTCGATTATAGCAAAGTCCCCTGGTCGAGTATACCAAAGGCCCCTCATCGAGTATAACAAAGGCCCCTAATCGAGCATAAGAAAGTCCCCTGATCGAGTATAACAAAGTCCCCTGATAGAGTATAACAAAGTCCTCTGGTCGAGTATAAAAAAGTCTCCTGATCGAGTATAACAAAGTCCCCTGGTCGAGTATAGCAAAGTCCCCTCATCGAGTATAACAAAGTCCATTGGTCAAGTATAAAAAAGTTCCCATGATCGAGCATAGCAAAGTCCCCTGATCGAGTATAACAAAACCTCCTGATCGAGTATAACAAAGTCCCCTAATTGAGTATAACAAAGCCCCCTGCTTGAGTATAACAAAGTCCCCTGGTCGAGTTTAGCAAAGTCCCCTGATCGAATATAACAAAGCCTCCTGATCGAGTATAAAAAAGTCCCCTGATCGAGTATAAGAAAGTCCCCTGGATGAGTATAACAAAGTCCCCTGATCGAGTATAACATATCCTCTGATTGAGTATAACAAAGTCCTCTGGTCGAGTATAAAAAAGTCCCCTGATCGAGTATAACAAAGTACCCTGGTCGAGTATAACAAAGTCCCCTCATCGAGTATAACAAAGGCCCCTCATCGAGAATAACAAAGTCCATTGGTCAAGTATAAAAGAGATCCCTGGTCGAGTATAACAAAGTCCCCTGGTCGAGTATAGGAAAGTCCCGTGATCGAGTATAACAAAGCCTCCTCATCGAGTATAACAAAGTCCCCTGATCGAGTATAACAAAGCCCCCTGCTCGAGTATAACAAAGTCCCCTAATCGAGTCCAAAAAAGGCCTCTAATCGAGTATAAGAAAGTCCCCTGATCAAGTATAACAAAGCCGCCTAATCAAGTATAACAACGTCCCCTGGTCGAGTATAACAAAGTCCCCTGTTCGAGTCTAACAAAGTCCCCTCATCGAGTATAACAAATTCCCCTTATCGAGTATAACAAAGTCCCCTTATCGAGTTTAACAAAGTCCCCTAATCGAGTATAACAAAGGCCCCTGGTCGAGTATAACAAAGTCCCTGATCGAGTATAACAAAGTCCCTAGGTCGAGAATGCCAAAGTCCCCTAATCGATTATAACAAAGTCCCCCGGTCGAGTATAGCAAAGGGCCCTGATCGAGTAAGACAAAGTCCCCTGATCGAGTATAACAAAGTCCCCTGTTGGAGAATAACAAAGCCCCCTGGATGAGTATAACAAAGTTCCCTCATCGAGTATAACAACGTCCCCTGATCGAGTATAACAAAGTCTCCTGGTCCAGTATAACAAAGTCCCCTTATCTAGTATAACAAAGTTCCCTAATCGAGTATAAAAATGTCCCCTGGTCCAGTGTAACAAAGTCCCCTCATCGAGTAAAAAAATTTCCCCAGATCGAGTATAACAACGTCTCCTGGCCTAGATTAACAAAGTCCCTAGATCGAGCATAACAATGTCCCCTAATCGATTATAACAAAGTCCCCTGGACGAGTATGACAAAGGGACCTGATCGAGTAAGACTAAGTCCCCTCATCGAGTATAACAAAGTCCCCTAGTCGAGTATAACAAAGTCCTCTGATCGAATATAACAAAGTTCCCTGATCGAGTATAACATATCCTCTGATCGAGTATAACAAAGTCCCTGGTGGAGTATAACAAAGTCCCCTGATCGAATATAACAAAGGCCCCTCATCGAGTATAGCAAAGTCCATTGGTCAAATATAGGAAAGTCCACTCATCGAGTATAACAAAGTCCTCCGATCGAGTATAACAATGGCCTCTGGTCTAGTATGAGAAAGTCCCCTGATCAAGTATAAAAAAGTCCACTGCTCTAGTATAACAAAGTCCCCTAAACGAGTATAACAAAGTCCCCTGGTCGATTATAGCAAAGTCCCCGGGTCGAGTATATTAAAGCCCCCTCATCGAGTATAACAAATGCCCCTAATCGAGTATAACAAAGTCCCCTGATCGAGTATAACAAAGTCCCCTGATAGAGTATAACAAAGTCCTCTGGTCGAGTATAAAAAAGTCCCCTGATCGAGTATAACAAAGCCTCCTGATCGAGTATAAAAAAGTCCCCTGATCGAGTATAAGAAAGCCCCCTGCTCGAGTATAACAAAGTCCCCTGATCGAGTCCAAAAAAGGCCTTTAATCGAGTATAACAAAGTCCCCTGATCTAGTATAACAAAGGCCCCTGATCGAGTGTAACAAAGGCCCCTCATCGAGTATAACAAAGTCCCCTAAACGAGCATAACAAAGTCCCCAGGTCGAGTATAACAAAGTCCCCTGTTCGAGTCTAACAAAGTCCCCTTATCGAGTATAACAAATTCACATTATCGAGTAACAAAGTCCCCTTATCGAGTACAACAAAGTCCCCTAATCGAGTATAACAAAGGCCCTGGTCGAGTATAACAAAGTCCCTCATCGAGTGTAACAAAGTCCCCTAATCGAGTATAAAAATGTCCCCTGGTCCAGTGTAACAAAGTCCCCTGATCGAGCATAAAAAAGTCCCCTGGCCTAGTATAACAAAGTCCCTAGATCAAGCATACCAAAGTCCCCTGATCGATTATATCAAAGTCCCCGGTCCAGTATAGCAAAGGGCCCTGAGCGAGTAAGACAAAGTCCCCTAATCGAGTATAACAGAGCCCCCTGCTCGAGTATAACAAAGTCCCCTGGTCGAGTATAGCAAAGTCCCCTAATCGAGTATAACAAAGCCTCCTGATCGAGTATAACAAAGTCCCCTGATCGAGTATAACAAAGCTCCCTGCTCGAGAATAACAAAGTCACCTGATCGAGTCTAAAAAAGGCCTCTAATCGAGTATAAGAAAGTCCCCTTATCGAGTAAAACAAATTCCCTTATCGAGTATAACAAAATCCCCTTATCGAGTATAACAAAGTCCCTGATCGAGTATAACAAAGTCCCTAGATCGAGCATTCCAAAGTCCCCTAATCGATTATAACAAAGTCCCCCGGTCGAGCATACCAAAGTCCCCTGATCGAGTATAACAAAGTCCCCTGATGGAAAATAACAAAGCCCCCTAGATGAGTATAACAAAGTTCCCTGATCGAGTATAACAACGTTCCCTGATCGAGTATAACAAAGTCTCCTGGTCCAGTATAACAAAGTCCCCTGATCGAGGATAACAAAGTCCCCTAATCGAGAATAAAAATGTCCCCTGGTCCAGTGTAACAAAGTCCCTTCATCGAGTATAAAAAAGTCCCCTGGCCCAGTATAACAAAGTCCCTAGATCAAGCATACCAAAGTCCCCTGATCGATTATAACAAAGTCCCCCGGTCGAGTATAGCAAAGGGCCCTGATCGTGTAAGACAAAATCCCCTGATTGAGTATAAGAAAGTCCCCTGATCGAGTATAACAAAGCCCCCTTGATGAGTATAACAAAGTTCCGTGATCGAGTATAACAAAGTCCCCTGATCGAGTATAGCAAAGTCCCCTGATCGAGTAAAATAAAGTCCCCTAATCGAGTATAAAATGTCCCCTGTTCCAGTGTAACAAAGTCCCCTGATCGAGTATAAAAAAGTCCCCTGGTCGACTATAGCAAGTCCTCTGGTCGAGTATAACAAAGCCTACTCATCGAATATAACAAAGGCCTCTAATCGAGTATAACAAAGTCCCCTAATCTAGTATAACAAAGGCCCCTGATCGAGTATAACAAAGGCCCCTGGTCGAGTATAACAAAGTCCCCTGTTCGAGTCTAACAAAAACCCTTATCGAATATAAAAAATTCCCCTTTTCGAGTATAACAAAGTCCCCATATCGAGTATAACAAAGTCCCCTAATCGAGTATAACAAAGGTCCCTGGTCGAGTATAACAAAGTTCCCTGATCGAGTGTAACAAAAGTCCCCTGATCGAAAATAACAAAGTCCCCTAATCGAGTATAAAAATGTCCCCTGTGTATGTATATTATGTATGCTGGATTATGTATTATGTATGTATATTATGTATGTGCTCCATTTATATTTATTCAGCCTAGCTAGCAGCGTGTGGCAATGTTATTACCATATCCCACACGCTTAATTAATGTGCCTGGCGACGTATGGAAGCTGCTAATGTATCACTTGCCATACGTCGTCTATGGTAGTTGACCAGGACCCTAGCTAGGGAGCAGTGCTGCCCACCTCTGTGTACATACTCTAATCCAGTAAACCGAACCTACAAAACTATACAGGTGTTTGTGTTCTCTCCTGTATATAGAACTTATTACCCAGAACATCTAACATGGCGCAGTGCGTAGTTTTACTGGATTATTACGAGTGATTAGTGCAAGTTTGTGGAAAGCCGGCTGATGGATCCCCGCCTTGGGTCAACCCCGCGTCATCCCTCGAAGAATTTCGCAACTTTGAGCAGTGTCAGTGACAGTGATTTTCTGTGAAGTG
The DNA here is from genome assembly GCF_018991925.1 of Homarus americanus. Classification (NCBI taxonomy): domain Eukaryota; kingdom Metazoa; phylum Arthropoda; class Malacostraca; order Decapoda; family Nephropidae; genus Homarus; species Homarus americanus. The sequence continues at coordinate 16,283 of NW_024717292.1, read as the reverse complement.
TTTAGTGCATTGTGTGTTTCGTGCCATTCATGTGTGACCTTGTTCGAACGGATTTCCAAGGTATACGGCATGTTCTGGGCATTTGTGGGGTGTAGAGCTCAGCGCACCCTCCTCTGACCGTTTACAGAGAGCGACTGAGCTACTCCTATCTCCACCCCCCTCCCTCACAGCGCCGCCTCCACCCCCCCTCACAGCTGGGGCGAGACGCTCTGCCTGCCTGGGACACACACACATACATGTACTAACACTTGCTGACCGCGCGGCTTTCTTATATATATTTTATATATATAACCTACTTATCTGTGTATTTAATTAAATTTTTTTGTCTGAAATCTTGTTGATACGACGGGCTGACCGGTCAACACTGATTTAAGACACAGTACACAGATAAAGTAGTTATGTCTCATGCCTTACGTAGCCGTGGACCCAGCGCCTGGATGAGTCAAGCGGATGATAGTCCCCCAGAGATGGATGACCAGGCCGGCCCAGCTCCCACAACATCGCGCAGCCCTTCACCTCAACATTCAGCGTTATCTCCAGAGATAATTGCCTTAATGAAGTTTATGAGAGATGAGAGACGCGAGGATGAAGCTCACAGACGTTTGGCGGATGAGCACAGAAGGCAAGCAGAGGCAGAACGAGACCACCAACGGAGAATGGAAGACAGTGCACGGTTTGAAGCCTTGATATCTCGCCTCACTGTTAACCAAGCCCCTGGCTCTAACACTGCCTCGGTACTGAATGGTTCAGATACCTCATCCATGCTTCCTTCACGCCCCCCAGCCCCACCTAAAGCAGCAGCTCAAACACCGCCCATCTTGGAGCCTGATGTAAATTTCCAGACTTTTCGCGAATGGCGGCGGCGGTGGGCTGATTATGCTACAATGGTGGATCTCCAGAGTTTGTCACAGCCTAAACAACTCATCCAGCTGCGTATGTGCCTGTCCTTGGAAGTTCAGCGTGTCTTAGAACATACGTTGCAGGTACCCCCAACCTCTTCGCTGTCTGTAGAGGAGGTACTGGACGTTCTACAACGGCACATCAAAGGACAGCAGAATGAAGCTCTGCGCAGGAGGGAATTGTTTAGCTGCAGACAGATGGAGGGTGAGTCTTTTGACGCTTTTTATGTACGTCTTAAGAGAGCCTCGGAAGAGGTAGATATATGTTTAGGCCACCACCAGCAGTGCGAGGAGACCCAGTTGAAGCAGGTGATCCTGATGGGTGTTAAGGACGAGGAACTTGTCCAACGCCTCACCTCCCTCGACTCTTCCTCTTCTCTTCAGGATGTGTTGACGATATGTCGCTCCTATGAGGCTGCCAGGTGTGCCACCTCTGCCATCCGAGCTCCCCCTACAGCTGTACGCGCTGTTTCCCGGTACAAGAAGGACAAGAAGTCTGCTCCTACGCCTTCGCCCACCACGTCCACGCCCGGTTCATTTTGCAACAACTGTGGTAAGCAGCACGGAACACAGGTATGTCCAGCTGCTCAGTCTACCTGCAACAGTTGTGACCGTAAGGGCCACTGGTCACTCACAGTACGGTGCCCAGCCAAACGCGTCCAGTGCAATGTGTGCGGTCGTCTGGGCCACTATGACAAGTGTTGCCCTACCCACGAACCCAAGGGACAGCGTCGGCGGAAGCTTCGGCGCCCTTCTACCAGTGAGGGCCGCCCACAGTCGCCAAATCAGAGGCACGACGACCCTGGACAAAGCCCGACCCATTTTAGGAGGGTGTACTCCTCGCATCCCAGGACCAAAGTCCCCCAGTACATCAGCGTCATCGTGACCTACGGCGGTGTGTCATCCCGTCTTCAGATGTTGCCCGACACCGGCGCTGATGCTACAGTCATCGGTCCCCAGCATTTGCGATGCTTGGGGCTCTCTCCAAGCGATCTAGGACCGCCTCCCGAGGACCTCCGCTTTATGGCAGATGGTTCACAGATGGCCCCAGCCCTGGGTTCACTCTATGCACATGTCACCTTTGGCAACAGGTCGTGTCAGGCCTGGATTGACGTGCATAATGGTGTCCCGACTCCCTTGCTGTCCTACAGACATTGTCAAGAGTTGGCCATCATCTCCCAGGACTTCCCCAAACCTATTCTTGAGGTAAGACACGCCAACAGGGTGCACGAAGGGAGCAGCAACTACCCTGCTGCCGCCCTACCCCTACCTCTGGCCAGTGACACCTCTCCTTCGGTAGTTGTCCCTGCTGCATCACGTCCCCACGCCTTGGCTCGCCTTCACGACAGTCACCGTGGAGCTGAGGCCACCAAACGACGTGCACGACAGACTGTGTTCCGGCCTGGCATCGACCCCGACATCTCCAATGCTGTCCAGGTGTGTAAGCCCCGCCACGTATTACAACCCAGCCAGCAGCAGGTACCCTTCATGAGTGACGACAACCCCACCCGCCCCTTTGAGTCTGTGTCGGCCGACTTTTTCTGTGTGTCAGGAAAGTCCTTCCTGGTTATCGTCGACCGTCTCTCTGGTTGGCCGGTTGTCATCAAGGGCGGTAATGACACGACGTCTGCCGCCACCATCAGCAAGTTCCGCCACTACTTCCGTGACGTGGGCGTTCCTGTACGCCTGCGAACCGACGGAGGGCCTCAGTTCACAAGCCGGGACTTTGCTGCGTTCCTTGACCGATGGGGAGTCCGGCATGTGTTGTCATCGCCCCATTACCCGCAGTCCAACGGCCACGCTGAGGCTGCTGTCAAATCTTTGAAGCACCTCATCCTTAAGGTGGCCCCTTTTGGGAATATTGACTGCGAGGCCTTCGACCGGGGTCTTCTTGAACTCCGCAACACACCTAACTACACCGGACGCTCCCCTGCCCAGGTTTTGTATGGATGCCCCCTTCGTTCTTGTGTCCCTGCTCACCCTCAATCCTTCTCCAAGGAGTGGCAGGCCAAGACAGAGGATTGTGATCGCCGAGCCGCCGACCGTGTTCAAGACGTCGTCGCCCGCTACAACGACCACGCCCGTTCTCTCCCCAGGTTGAGTGTCGGCACCCAAGTCCGTGTTCAGGACCCGACCTCCCTACGTTGGGACAAAGTAGGCGTAGTCATGGGTCTCGGCAGGTCACGGGACTACCAGGTGCGGTTACCCAGTGGTCGTGTGTGGTGGAGGAACCGCCGTTTTCTCCGCCCCGTAACAATGCCTTCTGCTGGCCCCGCCACCAGTGTTGAGTCCCATACCCTTCCCAGTGATGAAGTCCCTCGACGCTCAGAACGGATCCAGAAGAAAAGGTCCGCTCAAGACTTTGCTATGAGCGTATAGGGGGGAGGGAGGTGTATGTATATTATGTATGCTGGATTATGTATTATGTATGTATATTATGTATGTGCTCCATTTATATTTATTCAGCCTAGCTAGCAGCGTGTGGCAATGTTATTACCATATCCCACACGCTTAATTAATGTGCCTGGCGACGTATGGAAGCTGCTAATGTATCACTTGCCATACGTCGTCTATGGTAGTTGACCAGGACCCTAGCTAGGGAGCAGTGCTGCCCACCTCTGTGTACATACTCTAATCCAGTAAACCGAACCTACAAAACTATACAGGTGTTTGTGTTCTCTCCTGTATATAGAACTTATTACCCAGAACATCTAACACCCTGGTCCAGTGTAACAAAGTCCCCTGATCGAGTATAACAAAGTCCCCTAATCAAGTATAACAAAGTCCCCTGATCGAGTATAACAAAGTCCCCTAATTGAGTATAACAAAGCCCCCTGCTCGAGTATAACAAAGTCCCCTGGTCGAGTTTAGCAAAGTCCCCTGATCGAGTATAACAAAGCCTCCTCATCGAATATAAAATAGTCCCCTGATCGAGTATAACAAAGTCCCCTGGATGAGTATAACAAAGTCCCCTGATCGAGTATAACATATCCCCTGATTGAGTATAACAAAGTCCTCTGGTCGAGTATAAAAAAGTCCCCTGATCGAGTATAACAAAGTCCCCTGGTCGAGTATAACAAAGTTCCCTCATCGAGTATTACAAAGGCCCCTCATCGAGAATAACAAAGTCCATTGGTCAAGTATAAAAGAGATCCCTGGTCGAGTATAACAAAGTCCCCTGGTCGAGTATAGGAAAGTCCCGTAATCGAGTATAACAAAGCCTCCTCATCGAGTATAACAAAGTCCCCTTGTCGAGTATAACAAAGCCCCCTGCTCGAGTATAACAAAGTCCCCTAATCGAGTCCATAAAAGGCCTCTAATCGAGTATAAGAAAGTCCCCTGATCAAGTATAACAAAGCCGCCTAATCAAGTATAACAACGTCCCCTGGTCGAGTATAACAAAGTCACCTGTTCGAGTCTAACAAAGTCCCCTCATCGAGTATAACAAATTCCCCTTATCGAGTATAACAAAGTCCCCTTATCGAGTATAACAAAGACCCTGATCGAGTATAACAAAGTCCCTAGGTCGAGCATACCAAAGTCCCCTAATCGATTATAACAAAGTCCCCCGGTCGAGTATAGCAAAGGGCCTTGATCGAGTAAGACAAAGTCCCCTGATCGAGTATAACAAAGTTCCCTGATCGAGTATAACAACGTCCCCTGATCGAGTATAACAAAGTCTCCTGGTCCAGTATAACAAAATCCCTTTATCGAGTATAACAAAGTCCCCTAATCGAGTATAAAAATGTCCCCTGGTCCAGTGTAACAAAGTCCTCTCATCGAGTAAAAAAAAGTCCCCTGATCGAGTATAACAACGTCTCCTGGCCTAGTTTAACAAAGTCCCCAGATCGAGCATAACAAAGTCCCCTAATCGATTATAACAAAGTCCTCTGGACGAGTATGACAAAGGGCCCTGATCGAATAAGACTAAGTTTCCTCATCGAGTATAACAAAGTCCCCTAATCGTGTATAACAAAGTCCCCTGGTCGAGTATAGCATATCCCCTGATCGAATATAAAAAGTCCCCTAGTCGAGTATAACAAAGTCCTCTGATCGAATATAACAAAATCCCCTGATCGAGTATAACATATCCTCTGATCGAGTATAACAAAGTCCCTGGTGGAGTATAACAAAGTCCCCTGATCGAATATAAGAAAGTCCCCTGGTCGAGTTTAACAATGTCCCCTGATCAAGTATAACAAAGGCCCCTCATCGAGTATAGCAAAGTCCATTGGTCAGATATAGGAAAGTCCACTCATCGAGTATAACAAAGTCCCCGGATCGAGTATAAATGGCCTCTGGTCAAGTTTGAGAAAGTCCCCTGATCAAGTATAAAAAAGTCCCCTGGTCTAGTATAACAAAGTCCCCTAAACGAGTATAACAAAGTCCCCTCGTCGATTATAGCAAAGTCCCCGGGTCGAGTATAACAAAGCCCCCTCATCGAGTATAACAAAGGCCCCTAATCGAGTATAACAAAGTCCCCTGATCGAGTATAACAAACTCCCCTGATAGAGTATAACAAAGTCCTCTGGTCGAGTATAAAAAAGTCCCCTGATCGAGTATAACAAAGTCCCCTGGTCGAGTATAACAAAGTTCCCTCATCGAGGATAACAAAGTCCATTGGTCAAGTATAAAAAAGTTCCTATGATCGAGCATAGCAAAGTCCCCTGATCGAGTATAACAAAGCCTCCTGATCGAGTATAACAAAGTCCCCTAATCGAGTATAACAAAGCCCCCTGCTCGAGTATAACAAAGTCCCCTGGTCGAGTTTAGCAAAGTCCCCTGATCGAGTATAACAAAGCCTCCTGATCGAGTATAAAAAAGTCCCCTGATCGAGTATAACAAAGCCCCCTGCTCGAGTATAACAAAATCCCCTGATCGAGTCCAAAAAAGGCCTTTAATCGAGTATAACAAAGTCCCCTGATGGAAAATAACAAAGCCCCCTGGATGAGTATAACAAAGTTCCCTGATCGAGTATAACAACGTTCCCTGATCGAGTATAACAAAGTCTCCTGGTCCAGTATAACAAAGTCCCCTGATCGAGGATAACAAAGTCCCCTAATCGAGAATAAAAATGTCCCCTGGTCCAGTGTAACAAAGTCCCTTCATCGAGTATAAAAAAGTCCCCTGGCCCAGTATAACAAAGTCCCTAGATCGAGCATACCAAAGTCCCCTGATCGATTATAACAAAGTCCCCCGGTCGAGTATAGCAAAGGGCCCTGATCGTGTAAGACAAAATCCCCTGATTGAGTATAAGAAAGTCCCCTGATCGAGTATAACAAAGCCCCCTGGATGAGTATAACAAAGTTCCGTGATCGAGTATAACAAAGTCCCCTGATCGAGTATTGCACAGTCCCCTGATCGAGTATAAAATGTCCCCTGTTCCAGTGTAACAAAGTCCCCTGATCGAGTATAAAATGTCCCCTGTTCCAGTGTAACAAAGTCCCCTGATCGAGTATAAAAAAGTCCCCTGGTCGACTATAGCAAGTCCTCTGGTCGAGAATTACAAAGCCCCCTCATCGAATATAACAAAGGCCTCAAATCGAGTATAACAAAGTCCCCTGATCTAGTATAACAAAGGCCCCTAATCGAGTATAACAAAGGCCCTGGTCGAGTATGCGCAACAAAGTCCCCTGTTCGAGTCTAACAAAACCCTTATCGAATATAAAAATTCCTCTTTTCGAGTATAACAAAGTCCCCATATCGAGTATAGCAAGTCCCTAATCGAGGTATAACAAAGGTCCCTGGGCGAGTATAACTTAAAGTTCCCTGATCGAGGTGTAACAAAAGTCCCTAGTAGAGAATAACAAAGTCCCTAATCGAGTATAAAATGTCCCCTGGTCCAGTGTAACAAAGTCCCTGATCGAGTATAACAAAACACCTGTCAGTATAGCAGAGTCCCCTGGTCGGTTTAGCAAAGTCCCTAATCAGTATAGCAAAGCCCCGTCTTCATCGAGGTATAAAAAGTCCCTGATCGAGTATAACAAAGTCCCTGGATAGGTATAACAAAGTCCCTGATCGAATATAACATATCCCCTGATTGAGTATAACAAAGTCCTCTGGTCGAGTATAAAAAAGTCCCCTGATCGAGTATAACAAAGCCCCCTGCTCGAGTATAACAAAGTCCCCTGGTCGAGTTTAGCAAAGTCCCCTGATCGAGTATAACAAAGCCTCCTCATCGAGTATAAAAAAGTCCCCTGATCGAGTATAACAAAGTCCCCTGGATGAGTATAACACAGTCCCCTGATCGAATATAACATATCCCCTGATTGAGTATAACAAAGTCCCCTGGATGAGTATAACAAAGTCCCCTGATCGAATATAACATATCCCCTGATTGAGTTTAACAAAGTCCTCTGGTCGAGTATAACAAAGTCCCCTCATCGAGAATAACAAAGTCCATTGGTCAAGTATAAAAGAGATCCCTGGTCGAGTATAACAAAGTCCCCTGGTCGAGTATAGAAAAGTCCCGTGATCGAGTATAACAAAGACTCCTCATCGAGTATAACAAAGTCCCCTTGTCGAGTATAACAAAGCCCCCTGCTCGAGTATAACAAAGTCCCCTAATCGAGTCCAAAAAAGGCCTCTAATCGAGTATAAGAAAGTCCCCTGATCAAGTATAACAAAGCCGCCTAATCAAGTATAACAACGTCCCCTGGTCGAGTATAACAAAGTCACCTGTTCGAGTCTAACAAAGTCCCCTCATCGAGTATAACAAATTCCCCTTATCGAGTATAACAAAGTCCCCTTATCGAGTTTAACAAAGACCCCTAATCGAGTATAACAAAGGCCCCTGGTCGAGTATAACAAAGTCCCTGATCGAGTATAACAAAGTCCCTAGGTCGAGCATACCAAAGTCCCCTAATCGATTATAACAAAGTCCCACGGTCGAGTATAGCAAAGGGCCCTGATCGAGTAAGACAAAGTCCCCTGATCGAGTATAACAAAGTTCCCTGATCGAGTATAACAACGTCCCCTGAACGAGTATAACAAAGTCTCCTGGTCCAGTATAACAAAGTCCCCTTATCGAGTATAACAAAGTCCCCTAATCGAGTATAAAAATGTCCCCTGGTCCAGTGTAACAAAGTCCTCTCATCGAGTAAAAAAAAGTCCCCTGATCGAGTATAACAACGTCTCCTGGCCTAGTTTAACAAAGTCCCCAGATCGAGCATAACAAAGTCCCCTAATCGATTATAACAAAGTCCCCTGGACGAGTATGACAAAGGGCCCTGATCGAGTAAGACTAAGTCCCCTCATCGAGTATAAGAAAGTCCCCTAATCATGTATAACAAAGTCCCTGGTCGAGTATAGCATATCCCCTGATCGAATATAAAAAAGGCCCCTAGTCGAGTATAACAAAGTCCTCTGATCGAATATAACAAAGTCCCCTGATCGAGTATAACATATCCTCTGATCGAGTATAACAAAGTCCCTGGAGGAGTATAACAAAGTCCCCTGATCGAATAAAAGAAAGTCCCCTGGTCGAGTTTAACAATGTCCCCTGATCGAGTATAACAAAGGCCCCTCATCGAGTATAGCAAAGTCGATTGGTCAAATATAGGAAAGTCCACTCATCGAGTATAACAAAGTCCCCCGATCGAGTATAACAATGGCCTCTGGTCTAGTATGAGAAAGTCCCCTGATCAAGTATAAACAAGTCCCCTGGTCTAGTATAACAAAGTAACCTAAACGAGTATAACAAAGTCCCCTGGTCGATTATAGCAAAGTCCCCGGGTCGAGTATAACAAAGCCCCCTCATCGAGTATAACAAAGGCCCCTAATCGAGTATAACAAAGTCCCCTGATCGAGTATAACAAAGTCCCCTGATAGAGTATAACAAAGTCCTCTGGTCGAGTATAAAAAAGTCCCCTGATCGAGTATAACAAAGTCCCCTGGTCGAGTATAACAAAGTCCCCTCATCGAGGATAACAAAGTCCATTGGTCAAGTATAAAAAAGTTCCCATGATCGAGCATAGCAAAGTCCCCTGATCGAGTATAACAAAGCCTCCTGATCGAGTATAACAAAGTCCCCTAATCGAGTATAACAAAGCCCCCTGCTCGAGTATAACAAAGTCCCCTGGTCGAGTTTAGCAAAGTCCCCTGATCGAGTATAACAAAGCCTCCTGATCGATTATAACAAAGTCCCCCGGTCGAGTATAGCAAAGGGCCCTGATCGTGTAAGACAAAATCCCCTGATTGAGTATAAGAAAGTCCCCTGATCGAGTATAACAAAGCCCCCTGGATGAGTATAACAAAGTTCCGTGATCGAGTATAACAAAGTCCCCTGATCGAGTATAACAAAGTCCCCTGATCGAGTATAACAAAGTCCCCTAATCGAGTATAAAATGTCCCCTGTTCCAGTGTAACAAAGTCCCCTGATCGAGTATAAAAAAGTCCCCTGGTCGACTATAGCAAGTCCTCTGGTCGAGTATAACAAAGCCCCCTCATCGAATATAACAAAGGCCTCTAATCGAGTATTACAAAGTCCCCTGATCTAGTATAACAAAGGCCCCTGATCGAGTATAACAAAGGCCCCTGGTCGAGTATAACAAAGTCCCCTGTTCGAGTCTAACAAAAACCCTTATCGAATATAAAAAATTCCCCTTTTCGAGTATAACAAAGTCCCCATATCGAGTATAACAAAGTCCCCTAATCGAGTATAACAAAGGTCCCTGGTCGAGTATAACAAAGTTCCCTGATCGAGTGTAACAAAGTCCCCTGATCGAGTATAACAAAGTCCCCTGATCGAGTATAACAAAGGACGCTCATCGAGTATAGCAAAGTCCATTGGTCAAATATAGGAAAGTCCACAGATCTAGTATGACAAAGTCCCCTGAATCAAGTATAAAAAAGTCCCCTGGTCGAGTATAACAAAGTCCCCTGATCGAGAATAACAAAGTCCCCTGGTCGAGTATAGCAAAGTCCCCTGATCGAGTATAACAAAGCCCCCTCATCGAGTATAACATATCCTCTGATCGAGTATAACAAAGTCCTCTGGTCGAGTATGACAAAGTCCCCTGATCGAGTATAACAAAGTCCCCTGGTCGAGTAGAACAAAGTCCCCTGATCGAGTATAACAAAGGCCCTTCATCGAGTATAGCAAAGTCCATTGGTCTAATATAGGAAAGTCCCCTGATCGAATATAACAAAGTCCCAGATCGAGCATAACAAAGTCCTCTGATCGATTATAACAAAGTCCCCTGGTCGAGTATAGCAAAGGGCCCTGATCGAGAAAGACAAAGTCCCCTTATCGAGTATAACAAAGTCCCCTAATCAAGTATAACAAAGTACTCTGGACGAGTATAACAACGTTCCCTGATCGAGTATTACAAAGTCTCTTGGCCCAGTATAACAAAGTCCCCAGATCGAGCGTAACAAAGTCCCCTGATCGATTATAACAAAGTCCCCTGGTCGAGTATAAGAAAGGCCCTGATCGAGTAAGACAAAATCCCCTGATCGACTATAAAAAAGTCCCCTACTCCAGTATAACAAAGTCCCCTGGTCGAGTGTAGCAAAGTCCCCTGATCGAGTATAACAAAGCCTCCTCATCGATTATAACAAAGTCCCCTGATCGAGTATAACAAAAGCCCCCTGCATGAGTATAACAAAGTCCCCTGATCGAGTCCATAAAAGGCCTCTAATCGAGTATAACAAAGTCCTCTGATCAAGTATAACAAAGGAACCTGATCGAGAATAAAAAAGGCCCCTCATCGATTATAACAAAGTCCCCTGATCTAGTATAACAAAGGAACCTGATCGAGAATAAAAAAGGCCCCTCATCGAGTATAAGAAAGTCCCCTGATCGAGTATAACAAAGCCGCCTAATCGAGTATAACAAAGTCCCCTGGTCCAGTATAACAAAGTCCCCTGTTCGAGTATAACAAAGTCCCCTTATCGACTATAACAAATTCCCCTTATCGAATATAAAAAGGCCCCTTATCGAGTATAACAAAGTCCCCTAATCGAGTATAACAAAGGTCCCTGTTCGAGTATAACAAAGTTCAATGATCGAGTATAACAACGTTCCCTGATCGAGTATAACAAAGTCTCCTGGTCCAGTTTAGCAAAGTCCCCTCATAGAGTATAAAAATGTCCCCTGGTCCAGTGTAACAAAGTCCCCTGATCGAGTATAACAAAGTCCCCTAATCAAGTATAACAAAGTCCCCTGATCGAGTATAACAAAGGCCCCTCATCGAGTATAACAAAGTCCATTGGTCAAATATAGGAAAGTCCGCAGATCGAGTATGACAAAGTCCCCTGATCAAGTATAAAAAAGTCCCCTGGTCGAGTATAACAAAGTCCCCTGATCGAGTATAACAAAGTCCCCTGGTCGAGTATAGCAAAGTCCCCTCATCGAGTATAACAAAGCCCCCTGATCGAGTATAACATATCCTCTGATCGAGTATAACAAAGTCCTCTGGTCGAGTATGACAAAGGCCCCTGGTCGAGTATAACAAAGTCCCTTGATCGAGTGTAACAAAAGTCCCCTGATCAAGTATAACAAAACTCCCCTGGTCGAGTAAAACAAAGTACCCTAATCAAGTATAAAAATGTCCCCTGGTCAAGTGTAACAAAGTCCCCTGATCGAGTATAAAAAAGTCCCCTGGTCGATTATAGCAAGTCCCCTGGTCGAGTATAACTAAGCCCCCTCATCGAGTATAACAAAGGCCACTAATCGAGTATAACAAAGCCCCCTGATCGAGTATAACAAAGTCCCCTTTAGAGTATAACAAAGTCCCTTGATCATGTATAACATATTTCCTGATTGGGGATAACAAAGTCCTCTGGTCGAGTATAAAAAATTCCCCTGATCGAGTATAACAAAGTCCCCTGGTCGAGTATAACAAAGTCCCCTAATCGAGTATAACAAAGTCCCTTGATCAAGTATAACATATTCCCTGATTGTGGATAACAAAGTCCTCTGGTCGAGTATAAAAAAGTCCCCTGGTCGAGTATAACAAAGTTCCCTAATCGAGTATAACAAAGTCCCCTGGTCGAGTGCAGCAAAGTCCCCTGATCGAGTATAACAGAGCCTCCTGATCGAGTATAACAAAGTCCCCTGATCAAGTATAACAAAGCCCCCTGCTCGAGTATAACAAAGTCCCCTGATCGAGTCCAAAAAAGGCCTCTAATCGAGTATAACAAAGTCCCCTGATCTAGTATAACAAAGGCCCCTCATCGAGTATAACAAAGCCCCCTCATCAAGTATAAGAAGGTCCCCTGATCGAGTATAACAAAGCCGCCTAATCGAGTATAACAAAGTCCCATGGTCGAGTATAACAAAGTCCCCTGTTCGAGTCTAACAAAGTCCCCTTATCTAGTATAACACATTCCCCTTATCGAGTATAACAAAGTCCCCTAATCGAGTATAACAAAGGCCCCTGGTCGAGTATAACAAAGTTCCCTGATCGAGTGTAACAAAAGTCCCCTGATCGAGTATAACAAAGCCCCCTAGACGAGTATAACAAAGTTCCCTCATCGAGTATAACAAAGTCCCCTAATCGAGTATAACAAAGTCCCCTGGTCCAGTATACCAAAGTCCCCTGATCAAGTATAACATATCCCCTGATAGAGTATTACAACGTCTCCTGGCCCAGCTTAACAAAGTCCCCAGATCGAGCATAACAATGTCCCCTAATCGATTATAACAAAGTCCCCTGGTCGAGTATAACAAAGGGCCCTGATCGAGTAAGACAAAGTCCCCTGATCAAGCATAACAAAGTCCCCTGATCCTAGTATAACAAAGCCCCCTGGAGAGTATAACAAAGTCCCCTGAACCGAGTATAACAAAGTCCCCTGATCGAGTAAAACATATCCCCTGATCGAGTATAAAAAAGTACCTGGTGGAGTATAACAAAGTCCCCTGGTCGAGTATAACAAAGTTTTCTAATCGAGTATAACAAAGGCCCCTGGTTGAGTATAACAAAGTCCTATGATCAAGTATAACAAAGTCCCCTAATCGAGTAAAACAAAGTCCCCTGATCGAGTATAACATATCCCCTGATCGAGTATAACAAAGTCCTCTGGTCGAGGATAACAAAGACCCCTGAACGAGTATAACAAAGTCCCCTGGTCGTGTATAACAAAGCCCAGTGATCGAGTACAACAAAGGCCCCTCATCGAGTATAGCAAAGTCCATTGGTCAAATATAGGAAAGACCACTGATCGAGTATGACAAAGTCCCCTGATCAAGTATAAAAAAGTCCCCTCGTCGAGTATAACAAATTCCCCTGGTCGGGTATAGCAAAGTCCCCTGGTCGAGTATAACAAAGCATCCCTCATCGAGTATAACAAAGGCCCCTAATCGAGTATAACAGAGTCCCCTGATTGAGAACAACAAAGACCCCTGATCGAGTAAAACATATCCCCTGATCGAGTATAACAAAGTCCACTGGTCGAGAATAAAAAAGATCCCTGATCGCATATAACAAAGTCCCCTGGTCGTGTATAACCAAGTCCCCTGATCGAATATAACAAAGGCCCCTCAATGAGTATAACAAAGTCCATTGGTCAAGTATAAAAAAGTCCCCTGGTGGAGTATAACAAAGTCCCCTAATCAAATATAACAAAGTCCTCTGTTCGAGTATAAAAAAGTCACCTGATCGAGTATAACTAAGCCGCCTTATCGAGTATAACAAAGTCCCCTGGTCGAGTATAACAAAGTCCTCTGTTCGAGTCTAACAAAGTCCCCTTATCGTGTGAGACAAAGTCCCCTGATCGAGTATAACAAAGTCCCCTGATCGAGTATAACAAAGCCCCCTGGACGAGTATAACAAAGTCCCCTAATCAAGTATAACAAAGTCCCCTGATCGATTATAACAAAGTCCCCTGATCGAGTATAACATATCCTCTAATCGAGTATAACAAAGTCCTTTGGTCGAGTATGACAAAGTCCACTGATAGAGTATAACAAAGTCCCCTGGTCGAGTATAACAAAGTCCCCTGATCGAGTATAACAAAGGCCCCTCATCGAGTATAGCAAAGTCCATTGGTCAAATATAGGAAAGTCCACTGATCGAGTATAACAAAGTCCCAGATCGAGCATAACAAAGTCCCCTGATCGATTATAACAAAGTCCCCTGGTCGAATATAGCAAAGGGCCATGATCGAGTGAAACAAAGTCCCCTGGTCAAGTATAACAAAGGCCCTGATCGAGTAAGACAAAAACCCCTGATTGAATATAACAAAGTCCCCTGATCGAGTATAACAAATCCCTCTGGACGAGTATAACAAAGTCCCCTGATCGAGTATAACAAAGTCCCCTGATCGAGTATTACATATCCACTGATCGAATATAACAAAGTCCCTGGTGGAGTATAACAAAGTCCCCTGATCGAGTATCACAAAGTCTCCTGGTCGAGTATAACAAAGTTTTCTAATCGAGTATAAAAAGGCCCCTCGTCGAGTATAACAAAGTCCTCTGATCGAGAATAACAAAGTCCCCTGATCGAGTATAACATATCACCTGATCGAATATAACAAATTCTTCTGTCGAGTATAACAAAGACCCCTGCTCGGGTATAACAAAGTCCCCTAATCGAGTCCAAAAAAGGCCTCTAATCGAGTATAAGAAAGTCCCCTGAACAAGTATAACAAAGCCGCCTAATCGAGGATAACAACGTCCCCTGGTCGAGTATAACAAAGTCCCCTGTTCGAGTCTAACAAAGTCCCCTTATCGAGTATAAAAAATTCCCCTTATCGAGTATAACAAACTCCCCTTATCGAGTATAACAAAGTCCCCTAATCGAGTATAACAAAGGCCCCTTGTCGAGTATAACAAAGTCCCTGATCGAGTATAACAAAGTCCCTAGGTCGAGCATACCAAAGTCCACTAATCGATTATATCAAAGTCCCCCGGTCGAGTATAGCAAAGGGCCCTGATCGAGTAAGACAAAGTCCCCTGATCGAGTATAACAAAGTCCCCTGATGGAGAATAACAAAGCCCTCTGGATGAGTATAACAAAGTTCCCTGATCGAGTATAACAACGTCCCCTGATCGAGTATAACAAAGTCTCCTGGTCCAGTATAACAAAGTCCCCTTATCGAGTATAACAAAGTCCCCTAATCGAGTATAAAAAATGTCCCCTTGTCCAGTGTAACAAAGTCCCCTCATCGAGTAAAAATAAGTCCCCTGATCGAGTATAACAACGTCTTCTGGCCTAGTTTAACAAAGTCCCCAGATCGAGCATAACAAAGTCCCCTAATCGATTATAACAAAGTCCCATGGACGAGTATAACAAAGGGCCCTGATCGAGTAGGACTAAGTCCCCTCATCGAGTATAACAAAGTCCCCTAATCGTGTATAACAAAGTCCCCTGGTCGAGTATAGCATATCCACTGATCGAATATAAATAAGTCCCCTAGTCGAGTATAACAAAGTCCTCTGATCGAATATAACAAAGTCCCCTGATCGAGTATAAAATATCCTCTGATCGAGTATAACAAAGTCCCTGGTGGAGTATAACAAAGTCCCCTGGTCGAGTTTAACAATGTCCCCTGATTGAGTATAACAAGGGCCCCTCATCGAGTATAGCAAAGTCCATTGGTCAAATATAGGAAAGTCGACTCATCGAGTATAACAAAGTCCCCCGATTGAGTATAACAATGGCCTCTGGTCTAGTTTGAGAAATTCCCCTGATCAAGTATAAAAAAGTCCCCTGGTCTAGTATAACAAAGTCCCCTAAACGAGTATAACAAAGTCCTTTGGTCGATTATAGCAAAGTCCCCGGGTCGAGTATAACAAAGCCCCCCTCATCGAGTATAACAAAGGCCCCTAATCGAGTATAACAAAGTCCCCTGATCGAATATAATAAAGTCCCCCGGTCGAGTTTAACAATGTCCCCTGATCGAGTATAACAAAGGCCCCTCATCGAGTATAACAAAGTCCCCTGATCGAGTATAACAAAGTCCCCTGATAGAGTATAACAAAGTCCTCTGGTCGAGTATAAAAAAAGTCCCCTGATCGAGTATAACAAAGTCCCCTGGTCGAGTATAACAAAGTCCCCTCATCGAGTATAACAAAGTCCATTGGTCAAGTATAAAAAAGCTCCCATGATCGAGTATAACAAAGTCCCCTAATCAAGTATAACAAAGCCCCCTGCTCGAGTATAACAAAGTCCCCTGGTCGAGTTTAGCAATGTCCCCTGATCGAGTATAACAAAGCCTCCTGATCGAGTATAACAAAGTCCCCTGATCGAGTATAACAAAGCCCCCTGCTCCAGCATAACAAAGTCCCCTGATCGAGTCCAAAAAAGGCCTTTAATCGAGTATAACAAAGTCCCCTGATCTAGTATAAGAAAGGCCCCTGATCGAGTGTAACAAAGGCCCCTCATCGAGTATAACAAAGTCCCCTAATTGAGCATAACAAAGTCCCCTGATCGAGTA
>NW_024717291.1:0-19217 GCF_018991925.1 Homarus americanus | reverse complement strand
GAAGACATGCATTGCTTAGCTGTGGTGTAGGGTTGTGGGTAGTCGTAGTTGTGGTGGTGGTGATGGTAGCTGGTGGGTGGTGGTGATGGTGGAAGTTGTGGTGGCGATGGTGGTGAAAGGTGATGGTGGTAATTGTGTAAAGGGCAGAAGTTGTGGTAGTCGTAGTTGTGGTGAAGTCGTGTAGTTGTGGTGGTGGTGGTAGTTGTAGTCGAAGTTGTGTGTAGACAGTTGCAGTAGTCAGAAGTTGTGGTGGTGATGGTAGGTAGTTGTGGTAGGTAGTTGTGGTAGTCGAGTTGTGGTGGTGGTGATGGGGTGTGTGGTGGTGGTGATGGTAGTTGGTGGTGGTGGATGGTGGTGGTAGTTGTGATGGTAATTGTGGTGGTGATGGTGGCGGTGAAGTTGTAGTTGTGGTGATGGTGGCATGTGGTGGCAGTGGTTATAATAAAAAATATTCATAGATAAAGTTAGTTAATCCTCCTCCAGCCAGAGACATTATCCAGCAGACTAATATTAAACCACATCTTGTCAACAATTAATAAATACAAAAAAAATAATAAGTTTCTACAAAATATAAATCAAACCGGGCAGCTCATCTATTAAAGATTATCATACGAAGTTGTTTAAATACATATGAACAGTCATATTTACATAATTTAATATATTTTGATCAAGTCATTAAGGTTAAGCCGAATTAAATAGAATTGTGAAGAAAATAATCTCTGGCAACCACTTCCGATGAGCACACGTCACATCGGGCAGAATCACAACATCAGTGTGTCAAGCTGTTTTGTAGAGTGATGGCGGATGTATGTTTGTCAAATATCTCAAATATTTATATACTAAACCATTATCGATACCAAGAAGAAAAAAAATTCAATACTTAGTTATTTTAGGTTATTTAAATCAAAGTTGGTGGGAGACTTCAGACCAGCTTTTTTGATGGGCGGTAAAATACTGGTGGGAAGGTCCACTGGAGAGAGATGTATGGGTTTACACACAGAAGAAGGAGAATAAGAGAGAGAGACACTAACAAAAAACCCACTGCTCACCGCAAACAACCACAATTTCAGCCACACAATCCATCACCAGAGACACCACTAACACTGACACTGGTCAACCACCCTCTTCCCTCACGCTGCCTCTGGTTCCAAGACATGAATAGACAAACTAGCAAATACCTTGTCTGTGTCAGGTGACTTTGTTGCCTCAAGCAAACCACTGACTGATAACTGTGTGTAGGAGGAGGCAACAAGAAGAAGAGGAGGTGGGAGGAAGAGTGTAGAGGAGGAGGAAGAACAAGAGGAGGAGGAGGTGGAAGAACAAGAGGTGGAGGAGGCAAGAACAGGTGGAGGAGGAGGAAGAACAGGGAGGAGGAGGAACAAGGGAGGAGGAGGTGAAGAAGAGGGAGGAGGTGGAAGAAGAGGTGGAGGAGGTGGAAGAACAAGAGGAGGAGGTGGAAGAAACAAGAGGAGGAGGAGGAGGAAGAGATTTCTCTTGTGTGTACGTTGCGTACAGCATATATAAGTATGTATGCATGCATATGTAAGTCTACATGCATGTTTTGATGCATCTATGTAACGTCAAGAACAGGTGTGTGTGTGTCACCTAATGCCATTAAGGTAGTTAGCTTTAATTGGTCACGTGAGACCCTCTTGTTCCAGGGAGAGAAAGCGTCTGATGATGTTATGAGTGTGACCAGTGACTGTTCGTCTGGTCTGTCCGTCCGTTCGTCTGCTGTGCCTGCTCCGTCTGTTCGTCCGTGCTTGCGGGGAGTGTATCTGTCTATTCATATACAGCAATTATAAAACCTTCCCATCGAAATTAACTGAGAAAAACAAACATTTATACTAATCCGGATTCAGCCTAGCTGTTCGTCAGTACCAAATCTGTCTCAGAAACTCATATCCTTCTCAGACACATACACACACACACACAGACAGACAGACAGAGAGGCAGACACACAGAAAGAGTGGGGTGAAAATGTTGCTAATACAATCCCTGCAGACTTTTACATATATTCCTGTGTGTGTCTGTCTGTCTGTGTGTGTCTGTGTGTGTGTGTGTGTGTGTGTGTGTGTGTGCGTGGGTGTGTGTGTCTGTGTGTGTGTGTGTGTGTGTGTGTGTGTGTGTGTGTGTGTGTGTGTGTGTGTGTGTGTGTGTGTGTGTGTGTGTGTGTGTGTGTGTATTGGCTATTCCTTCAACCTTTAAGTACATTGCTTATCATTAATTAAGGTGAAATTACTAAAAGGTGTATATGTAATGTTAGATGGCAGGATATAGTTACAATACCTGCCCGCCCTGATGATTACCCTTTAATTAACCCGCCTTGAGGTAAGATAGTTTGTGGGGAAAGGTGAAGATGGCGTTGAAATTTTTTTTTTTTTCGTTGGAATGCTTTTCCCGTGGTAGTAGAAGAGAGAGAGAGAGAGAGAGAGAGAGAGAGAGAGAGAGAGGTAGAGAGAGAGAGAGAGAGAGAGAGAGAAGAGAGAGAGAGAGAGAGAGAGTTGGCCACTACTACTACTATCATCACCATACCACTACATTAATAACACCACCCCTTCCACAACTACTATTATCTACCACCACTACTACTACCACTAAGACTAATAATTATCTACCATCATTGCCATCACCAAGACTACCACCACTACCACCACTGTTCAATGTCACAATGACATTATTAAACCAATTGGTCACATATCACACGATGACTTAGTGACCTCTCCACTGAGCAGTACCCTGATCCCAGTGACCCCTGACTCCCAGTGTGGACCCCGACCCACAGTGTGAGACCTCTGACCACTAGCATAGTGACCCTGACCCCAGACAAACCCAGACCCCCAGTAGTGACTCTGACCCCTAGTACTTGACCCATCACTTCCCCTTCACCACACTCTCTCTAATCCTCCTCCTCCTCCTCCCCCATCATCACTATAAAGAAATATAAGACAAGATTTGACGGTTATTTATTTTGGCGACCATTGATATATTTGGCGACCATTGATATATTTGCGCATGACTACAGACATATTTGACGGGCATAATTGGACATTCCATGTCTCTGTGTATTTCACGAATTTCCTGCATGTGGTTTCAGCACACCCTAAGACTGGGACAAAACGTTCGGGAGATATATATATAGTGCGTTGGAGCCATCGCTCTGCCAAGTCCTCCGTTTTTTCTAATCCTTCACCACAAATCCGGATCCAAATGACGTCATAGTTCAATTAAAAACGCCTCTCTCTCTTGTGTTTGCAGACGTCACGCTGGTGTGTGTGTGTGTGTGTGTGTGTGTGTGTGTGTGTGTGTGTGTGTGTGTGTGTGTGTGTGTGTGTGTGTGTGTGTGTGTGTGTGTGTGTGTGTGTGTGAAGAATATTAATTATGCCCACAAACAACATATCCCACAGGGATGTGTAGCACTTATATTCACAATATTTATTATTTATTTACAGAGGTCAGTGGTGGAGGAAGGGTCTTAATAGGGGAGGTCAGTGGTGGAGGAAGGGTCTTATTAGTGAGGTCAGTGGTGGAGGAAGGGTCTTAGCAGGAGGTCAGTGGTGGGATGGGGGAAGGGTCTTGTCAGGGGAGGTCAGTGGTGGAGTAAAGAGTCTTAATAGGTGAGGTCAGTGGCAGGAGGAAGAGTCTAATAGTGGAGGTCAGTGGTGGAGGGAAGGGTCTTAATAGGTGAGGTTGGGGTGGGTAGAGGAAGGGTCTGAATAGGGTGAGGTCAGTGGGTGAGGCAGTCTCAGAATAGTGAGGCTGGGGTGGTAAGGGAAGCAGCCTTACAGGTGAGGCCAGTGGTGGAGGAAGGAGTCTTTAATAGTGAGTGTCAGTGGTGGAGTGAAGGGCTCCGGGACAGGGAGGCCAGTGGTGGAGTGAAGGGTCTAACAGGAGGGGTCAGTGGGTGGAGGAAGAGTTTTAATAGTGGGAGGCCAGGTGGTGGAGGAAGAGTCTCATTAGCCGTGGTGTGAGGAAGGTCTTAATAGTGAGGTCAGGTGGTGGGAGGAAGAGTCTAATAGCAGAGGCTGGGGGTGGTGGAGGAAGGGTCTTAATAGTGAGGTCAGTGGTGGAGTGAAGGACCCTTGAAGAGGAGGTCAGTGGTGGAGGAAGAGTCTTAATAGTGAGGTCAGTGGTGGAGAAGGGTCTATTGAAAGAGGGTCAGTGGTGGAGGAAGGGTCTTGACAGGTGAGGTCAGTGGTGGAGAAAGGGAAGGGTCTTGAAGTTAGGCAGAGGCTGCGGTGAGGAAGGGTCTACAGGAGGCTGGCCAGTGGTGGAGGAAGGGTCTGTCAGGTGAGGTCAGTGGTGGAGGAAGGGTCTTTAAGAAGGGAGGTTTTGGGTGGTGGAGGAAGGGTCTGTACAGGAGGCTGTGTGGGTGGGAGGAAGGAATGCTAGTGAGGTCAGTGGTGGAGGAAGGGTCTCAATAGTGAGGTCAGTGGGAAGAGGAAGGGTCTGCATTAGGAGGCTGTCAGTGGTGGAGGAAGGGTCTTGAAGAGGAGGCTGGGTGGTGGAGCAGAAGGGTCTTATTAGGCAGAGGTTGCAGTGAAGGGTCTAATAGTGAGGTCAGTGGTGGAGGAAGGGTCTGTAATAGTGAGGTCAGTGGTGGAGAAGGGTCTTAATAGTGAGGCTGTGGTAGAGGCAATGGGCTTTGTTAGTGAGGTTGGGTGGTGAGTGAAGGGTCTATTAGGTGAGGTCAGTGGTGGAGGAAGGGTCTACAATAGGTGAGGCTGCAGAGGAAGGGTCTAATAGGCAGAGGTCAGTGGTGGAGTGAAGGGTCTAATAGTGAGTTTGTGGTGGAGGAAGCGGTCTAATAGTGAGGTCAGGCAGAGGAAGAGTTCAACAGGTGAGGCCGTGGTGGAGGAAGGGTCTGAATAGTGAGGCCAGGAGAGTAGCTGGTCTTAACATTGAAAGGAGGTCAGTGGTGAGTGAAGGTCCTAATAGAGGCAGGAGGAAGGGTCTTAATAGTGAGTCAGGAGGAAGAGTCTCAATAGTGGAGAACAAAGGGTGGAGGAAGAGTCTTAATAGGTGAAAGGTCAGTGGTGGGATAGAAGAGTCTTAATAGGCAGAGGTCAGTGGTGGAGCAAGCAGCTAATAGTGAGGGCCAGTGGTGAGTGAAGAGTCTTACAGTGAGTGTCAGTGGTGAGGCGCGGCCTGTAATAGAGGAGTGTCAGTGGTGAGAAGCGGCTCCTTAATAGTGAGGCACAGTGGTGGAGCAGGAAGAGCCTTGGCCAGTGAAGTGTCAGGAGGAAGAAGAGTCTTAATAGGAGGTCATTGGTGGAGGAAGAGTCTTAATAGGAGTCAGTGGTAGAGAGGTCTTAATAATGAGGAAAGTGGTGGAGGAAAGGTCTTAATAAGTGAGGTCAGTGGTGAATGGTCTAAATAGTAGAGGTCAGAGCAATTGGAGAAAGGGTCTTAATAGTGAGGCCAGTATTGGAGGAAGAGTCTTAATAGTGAGTCAATTAATTGGAGGAAAAAAAACAACAACAAACAAAAGGGTCTCAATAGTGAGGCTCAGTGGTGGAGAAGGGTCTTATGTAGCAGAGGTCAAGTGGTGGAGGAAGCGGTCACAAAAACACAACAAACACAACCAAAACACATAAGAAATGAGGTCAGTGGTGGAGGAAGGGTCTATAGTGAGGTCAGGTGGTGGAGGAAGAGTCTTAATAGTGAGGTCAGTAGAGAAGAGTCTTAATAGTGAGGTCAGTGGAGGAAGGGTCTAATAGTGAGGTCAGTGGTGGAGAAGGGTCTTAATAGTGGAGGTCAGTGGTGGAGGAAGAGTCTTAATAGTGAGAGTCAGTGGTGGAGGAAGGGTCTTAATGAAACAAATGGTGGAGGAAGGTCAGGCAGTGGTGGAGAGGAAGGGGTCTTAATAGTAGTCAGTGGTGGAGGAAGGTCTTATAGTGAGGATCGTGGTGGAGGAAGAGTCTTATGGTAAGAGTCCAGTGGTGGAGGAAGAGTCTTATAGTGAGGTCAGTGTTGGAGGAAAGAGTCTTAATAGTAAAGGTCACAGTGGTGGAGAAGGGTCTTAATAGTGAGGTCGGTTGGAGAGAGTCTTAATAGTGAAGTCAGTGGTGGAGGAAGGGTCAAGAGGAGAGTGGGGAGGAAGAGTCTAATTGAGGTCAGTGGTGGAGGAAGAGTCTTAATAAGTGAGGTCAGTGGTGGAGGGAAGAGTCTTAATAGTGAGGTCAGTGGTGGAGGAAGAGTCTTAATAGTGAGGTCAGTGGTGGAAGAGTCTTATAGTGAGGTCAGTGAACAACAGTGGAGGAAGAGTCTTAATAGTGAGGTCAGTGGTGGAGGAAGAGTCTTAATAAGGTAGTTCGGTGGTGGAGGAAGAGTCTTAATAGTGAGGTCAGTGGTGGAGGAAGAAGTCTTAATAGTGAGGTCAGTGGTGGAGGAAGAGTCTTAATAGGTGAGGTCAGTGGTGGAGGAAGAGTCTTAGAAAGGGAGTCATTGGAGGAAGAGTCTTAATAGTGAGGTCAGTGGTGGAGGAAGAGTCTTTAATAATGAGTGGTGGAGGAAGAGTCTATGATAGAGGTCAGTGGTGGAGGGAAGAGTCTTAATAGTGAGGTCAGTGGTGGAGAAGGAGTCTTAATAGTGAGGTCAGTGGTGGAGGAAGAGTCTTAATAGTGAGGTCAGTGGTGGAAGGAGAATTAATAATGAGGGTGTGAGGAAGAATCTGTAGTGAGTCAATTATGGAGAAGGTCTTAATAGTAGGTCATTGGAGGAGAGTCTTAATAGTGAGGTCAGTGGTGAGGAGAGGCTTAACAATAGGAGGTCGTGGTGGAGGAAGAGTCTTATAGTGAGGTCAGTGAGTGGAGAGGGTCTCAATAGTGAAGGGTCAGTGGTGGAGGAAGGTCTTTATAGTAGAGGTCAGTGGTGGAGGAAGGGTCTCCAATAGTGAGTCAGTGGTGGAGGAAGAGTCTTAATAGTGAAAGGTCAGTGGGTGGAGGAAGAGTCTTAATAGTGAGGTCAGTGGTGGAGGAAGAGTCTTAATATGAGGGTCGGTGGTGGAGAAAGAGTCTTAATAGTGAGGTCAGTGGTGGAGGAGAGTCTTGCAAAAATACTGATAAATTATCCCCGTGCGTGACGCTGCCTGATTCTCATTTGTTGTCAGTGTTTACGTGAGGTGCATTGTGGGTCGTGTGTTTTGTTTAAGTCTGGTGGTGAGGAAGTGGGGGGCGGGAGGGGGCAGGTGGGGGGGCAGGTGGGGGCAGGTGGAGAAAGAGGGAGAGACGAGTGGTAGGGAAACGGTACAAATCTCCTGAACTTGTAACTGATGTTTACAAAAAGCATAATTACTTCATAATTACCCTTGACGCACACCTGTGATTCTCTGAAGTGATTAATGAACTCTGAGGCTGAGATATTAATTTACTTTTAAACCTTTTTTCTGTGTAATAGTGTGTGTGTGTGTGTGTGTGTGTGTATGTATGTATATATGTATGTATGTATGTATGTATGTATGTATGTATGTATGTGTGTGTGTGTGTGTGTGTCATGCCTATATAGGGATATTCTTTTTAATGCTGTGTGTATATATGTGAAGGTATGTACGTTTGTATGTACTGTGTGTGTGTGTGTGTGTGTGGAGATGTCTTGTCTGGGGAGAAGGGTAGACGGTGTTATTGTAAACTATGTGTGAACCTCCTCCAGAAATAGTTTGTGACTTGAGGGATCTGTTACATTTACAGATCTGTTTACTCTGAGGTGATCTGTTTACCCTGCTGTTGTTTACCTATAGGGATCTGTTTACCAAGGTGGATCTGTTGTTTACTCTGAGGTGATCTGTTGTTTACTTCATGTGATCTGTTGTTTACTCTGAGGATCTGTTTACTCAAATGTGGATTCGTTGTTTACTCTGGAGGATCTGTTGTTTACTTCATGTGATCTGTTGTTTACTCTGAGGGATCTGTTGTTTACTTCCAAGGTGGATCTGTTGTTTTCCAGTGATCTGTTGTTTACTTCAAGGTGGATCTAGTGTTTACTCTGAGGTGGATCTGTTGTTACTTCAAGGTGGATCTATTTACTTCAAGGTGGATCTGTTGTTTACACCTTTGAAATATCTGAGTCAGTAAGATGGTTGAGTGGAGTTGTGCAGAGCTGAGCTGAGGAGGAGAGAGGGGAGGGGAGGAGAGAGGGGAGGAGAGAGGGTGGGAGAGAGGAGGAGGAGGAGAGAGGGAAGGAGAGGGGAGGGGAGGAGAGAGGGGAGGGGAGGAGAGAGGGAGTGGGGAGGAGAGGGGAGGGGAGGAGAGAGGGGGAGGGAGGAGAGAGGGGTGGAGGAGAGGGGAGTGGGGGAGGAGAGAGGGGAGGGGAGGAGAGGGGAGGGGAGGGAGAGAGGGAGGGGAGGAGAGGAGGGAGTGGGGAGGAGAGATGATGAGAGGAGATGATTGGGAGAGAGAGAGAGATGTTTGTGGAATGGGACCAATATTACATCTCTCTCTCTCTCTCTCTCTCTCTCTCTCTCTCTATCGTGCAACATAACAACATTCTTTCAGTGTTGCAAATATAGTATTGCTGTGGTCAGCAACACCCGGCCGGAAGTCTGTCTAATCGTCGATTAGTGCCGGATCACCTCACCTGACCTGTCCCAAACAATCCTGACCTAACCTGTACGACCTGACCTGATCTGACCTGACCTGCAGACCTAACCAGAGGGAAACAAATCGGAGATTTTGGTAGACGAGAATTATTTTATCAATATCAAGAAATGATTTAATGTGTCTCATTCACGTACACACACACACACACACACACACACACACACACACCACCACCACGACCTCATCTGCAAATTTGGTAAGAAGCTTCACACCATCCCTGACACGGCTCCTACTACCACCTGACATCCCTGTCCGAGAATTGCTGTTCGACACCACAACCGCATCCAGCCCATACGTGCACGAACTGATCGCTATAAGAACAGTCCCAACCATTGTAAAATTATCAATAACATGTAATAAATCAGTGTATTCACTCCCGGTAAACACTGCTCCTTACACTGTCACTATGTTGAAATGAACTGTAGTTTGAGCTGATCCCCATCTAAGTTATTATATGTCTTATTTGTGTCACTTATGTTACTTGTATATTATTTGTAATTCGTAACCCATTCCCCAAATATGTAACTGTATATTTTATTCTGGCTGCCAAGCTCTTTCAATAAACCGTTAATTATTATTATTATTTATTATTACACACACACACACACACACACACACACACACACACACACACACACACACACACACAGAGCTGCTGGAGGATAAATTCGCCAACTGGCCAAACTAGAATTAAATTATCGAGATAAAGCCACAGCGTAGAGAGGTGCTGAGGGAGGGCTCTGGTAGTATAAATGATCTGAAACTGTAACATAACAAAGTGTCTTACCTGAAATATTACAGTAAATCATGATACAGTGATGATACACACACACACACACACACACACACACACACAGCTGCTGGAGGGTAAATTCGCCAACTGGCCAAACTAGAATTAAATTATCGAGATAAAAGCCACAGCGTAGGGAGGTGCTAAGGAGTGCTCTGCTGGGGGAGGTGCTGAGGGAGGGGCTGAGGAGGCTCTGGTAGTATAAATGATCTGAAACTGTAACATAACAAAGTGTCTTACCTGAAATATTACAGTAAATTATGATACAGTGATGATACACACACACACACGCACACACACACACACACACACACACACACACACACACAGTCCTCAATTTAAGATCGTGTGATTTTTTTCTCCAGGATAAACGTGACCTGAATAGTATAAGCGGAGGATGACAGGTTGTGTTCATCTGGGAAAAGATGGTTGTAGTCTGACTATCTGAGGACTGAATGGTGGTAGTTGTGGTGATTGTGGTGGTGGTAATAGTGATTGTGGTGGTAGTTGTGGTGATTGTGATGGTAGTTGGTGATTGTGGTGGTGGTGGAAAGTGATTGTGGTGGTAGTGTGGTGAGATGTGGTGGTTGTTGGTGATTGTGGTGGTAGTTGTGGTGATTGTGGTGGTAGTTGTGGTGATTGTGGTGGTGGTTGTTGTGATTGTGGTGGTAGTTGTGGTGATTGTGGTGGTAGTTGTGGTGATTGTGGTGGTAGTTGTGGTGACGGTCGTGGTTTGTAATATTTGTGTTTAATCTATATCCATCAGAGCAAACCTCTATAAATGAATCTATACTTACACTAACAAGTTATTTTTGTTTCCAGGTACAGTTGTAACGCCGAGTGTGAGTATTATGGGTGGAGGAGGAGGTGTAGAGAGTGTAGGTGTAGGTGTTATCTCTCTCTCTCTCTCTCTCTCTCTCTCTTTTCTCTCTCTCTCTCTCTCTCTCTCTCTCAAGACCCGGCAGGTGGTCAGGTGTTATCAATGTCACAATTACATTCCCTCACCCACCTCCTCCTCCTCCTCCTCCTCCTCCTCCTCCTCCTCCTCCTCCTCCTCCTCCTCCTCTCTTCTTCTTCCTGTCTCTACCCCTCCTCCCTTCCTTCTTTACCTTCTCCTCCCTCCCTCTTCTTCCTTATCCTCCTTCTTCCTTCTCCCCTCCCATCGCCTCCTCGTTTGTTGTGGAGAGGGGGGAGAGGCAGGTGTGGATATAACAGGTGTGTGGTATAACAGGTGTAATATATAAGTGTTAACATATGTATAACTATATATTAAATTATATGTTTGCATCACTAGACAGGTGTGACAGACAGGTATACATAGTTATAGGTGACAGGACAGGTTAATGAGGGGAGGAAACCTCACCTGACATCATTAAGGTGAGGCTGACATAATTGTTACTTCACCTTACCTGTGGCCTGAGTCACCTGTTGTTGGCACTTACGGTAAAAAAAACACTGACATTTTTGTTTTTATTGACTGTCACTGATTTACTGTCCAAGTATTTCTGCCTACTGTCATGATGCAACACTATCTATCAACATCTACCTATTTCACGGCGACAAAATCAAATTAAAATCTCGACTGAAAATGTTTATTGATAAGTTATAAACAATATTGGCAATGTGATAGATTATTTTTTCAGATACAATTCACACCGAACGTCATTTATTTCCTGAAACTAATTTATTCTCGGTAAAATTTTCAAATACATTAAATATTTCATGATGTTAAAATGCCACACGTCTGGCATCATTAAACTCTAATAATATAAAAAACTACTAAAATATATAAAACCTTTTCTTTATTATTTTTTACTTATTATATACGAAAATTACTGCAAAATCTTTATTATTCAGTGACGTAATTGGTCTCTGGGTAAAGGTTATTAATAGAAGTAATGGTGGGTTCTGGCAATATTTCGCGCTTATTTTTTTGGCTTAGAGTTTTTTGTCTGTAAATTCTTATATAAATCTGGCGCATGTTGTGTGATCAATGCTGAGGTACTGTATAGGTCTCTCCCCCCCCCCCCCCCCCCCCCCCTCTCTCTTTCTTTTATTATGTTTCTTCTTCATCTTCATTTTCTTCTTTATTTTCTTCGTCTTCTTCTTTCTTATTCCTCTTCTTGTTGTGGTGAAGTGGTGGGAAATGAGAGGTGGTGAAAGGTGATTGGTGGAAGATGCGTGGAGTGTTGGAGCAGTGGTGAGTGATGAGTGGTGGAAGAAGTAGAGTCCTTCGTTGGAGGAAGGGGGGCACCATCCTCCTCCTCCTCCTCCTCCTCCCCCCCGATGTACCTCCCTCAAAGGTCACCAGTCCATCCTTCCCTCACCCCACACCTTGTCTCACCCCCACCCCTTGCCTCACCCTCTACAGTCCCACCTCTTGCCTCACCTCCACCTCTTCCTCACCCTCACACCCCTTTCCTCACCCCTCACACCTCTTGCCTCACCTCCCACCTCTTGCCTCAACTCCACCTCTTGCCTCAACTCCACACCTCTTGCTTCTTTATATTATTATATGTAGTTTCAGTTAAGCACCCCCCTACACACACACCTCAGGGGTCGGGTCAGGTCTCCGTTTTCTTTGAGTCCCGTATACTCTGCAGTGTGCGTGATCCCTGGGGGCACTGTTGTAAACCTCAGGAGGCCAAGTTCAGGGGAAGACGGTGTATGTTTTAAGGTAAGGATGGAGAGAGGAGAGAGAGAGAGAGACGTATGATAACACCTGGTCTAATATTAATCTACCTGTAATAACCACAACCCTTTCGACTCACTGACTATATGCTTCTCCGCTACCTCAACCATATTAACGAGGGGGGCGAGGAAAGGTGAAGGAGGGGAGGGAAGGAGAAGGAGAGAACAGGCCTGTGATTGGTGACTCTTGATACCTTATAGAGGAGAAAAAAGCTAATTTTGGCGGGAAAATTGATTTGGCGCGTAAACATAGCATTAGTAGGGTAAGGGGGAGGGTAGGGGAAGGGGAGGAGGAGGGGAGGAGGAATGATTGTTTGACGACACGGTTTTATGGGTTAGTGAATGACGTTCCACTTACGTTAGAGGTTATGTTGTGGAGAGAGGCATTTGTTATCACCTTCTTCCATCTTCCTTCTCCTCCTCCTCCTCCTGTTAATCTTCCTCCTCCTCTTCCCATCATCTTTAAAATCATGAAATAATCGTAAAGTTTATTTATATTTTTTACCTTCATTAATCGTGATACTAAATATTACCTGCTTCATTAACGACCCATAAAACAAGTTATTAAAAGTATCCTAATTAACATTGTTTTTCTCTTAAGTACAAATGTCATGTAAATTACTTCTGACTCTCTGAAAAAAACAAATGGCGTCGTAATTACACTGACACTATACCATGGAGTTGTTCTCTTATCTCTCTGTATTACGAGAGAGAAGAAACGTAAAGATATATTGAGGGAGACAGGAGAGAGATAATTGAGAGTTTGAGAGAGACAGATCTCCTTTCTCCTTAACTTTATTAATATCTCTCTCTCTCTCTCTCTCTCTCTCTCTCTCTCTCTCTCTCTCTCTCTCTCTCTCTCCCCTTTATTTGAGTTATTGCTGGAAAAAAAAAAAGAAAAAAACGGTATTGAAGAAGTTGACAGCTTTTGAGGTGACTTGTACAGAGTGAAGTAATGATTGGTATATTTTATTGTTATTATGTAATACTGGTAATCTATAGGTGGCCAGTGACCTTGGTTAGTGACGTCAGGTGGGTTAGGTTGATGAATTGGAGATTGAAGTCATGTTAGGATAGGTTAGGATAGGGTAAGTAGGGATGGTTAGGTTAGGTTAGACAAGGTTAGGTTAGGTTAGGGTAAGGTAGGGATGTTTAGGTTAGGTTAGACAAGGTTAGGTTAGGTTAGGAAGGGTAAGGTAGGGATGTTTAGGTTAGGTTAGACAAGGTTAGGTTAGGTTAGGCAAGACAGAAAGTAGGTTGAGGCGCTGGGGTATATTACCGTGCCGTCTTGGCCTCAACACCGCTCATGTACACCGTCTTGTGAAGTCTATTGAGTTAGTGCAATTACAGTGTTCATCCTCCTCCACCTGCTTCTTCTCTTCTTCCTCGTCTTCCTTTTCCTCATCCTCCTCTTACTCTCCTTTTCTTCTTCTGTTCCTCCACCCTCCTTCCTTATTCCCCCCCCTCCTCCCCTTCCCCGGGGTGTCGAGGCGGCCCACACTGCTTCAGAGAATTTAATGAAAGGATGAGATTTGGTGCAGAAAACTCGATTTGTGGCCTTTAAGGAACCACTCGCTTATTGGCCTGCCACTTATGGTACACTGCCTCTCTGTACACCACCTCTCTCTCTCTCTCTCTCTCTCTCTCTCTCTCTCTCTCTCTCTCTCTCTCTCTCTCTCTCTCTGACAGGACGTGGTCGACACACTTCTCATATCTACCTCAGAGGACACCCACCTGCCGCCTCCTTTCCACTCCTCCTAGGATGCCCCCCCTTGAACCTATCTAACCAAGGTTTCACAAAAAAACGCTCTTATCTATAATAACACAACAAATGTCTTACCTCAGAACGCCAGTGTAGGCAGAAGGCGAGAGAACGTTCGTCAGGGTTATCTGTTATATTGTAGGTTGGAAGTAAAGCCAGGCTGTTTTGATCGCTCGTGCTGGCGTTGTTGTTTTTAAAGCTTCGTCTGGCTGAGATAAAGACACAGGTCACAGGAGGGGGGTGGTGGGAGGGAGGAGGGGGTGAAGAAATGGACAAGCTGACCTGTTGTTTGTGTACACCTGAAGCTGAAACATGAGGATGTACAGGGTATATTTAATCCACACACACACACACACACACACACACACACACACGGGCAGGGATATGGTGTTGAGAGAGAGAGAGAGAGGGGGGGTGGGCACCAGGTCAGGTAGGGGAACAGCTAGCACCAGCGGCGAATCTAAGATCAGCCGGCTACCTTCCCTTTCATCTTGGTGTGGTGGTGGGGGTGGTAGTGATATGGTGTGGTGTATTAGCAGTGCTGTGGTGATAATGGAGGCTGTATGATGATGATGATGATGATAATAGTTTAGGATAATTAATGTATCCAAATATAACAGTATATCAGAGAACACAACCACCATCACCACTACTACTAACACTACCACTAATAACCACCACCCCTACCACCACCACACCAACCACCATCACCACTACTACTAACACCTACCACTAATAAACAACCACCACCCTACCACACCACCACACCAACCACCACCACTACCTAACACCTACCACTAATAAACAACCACCACCCCTACCACCACCACCACCACCCACTACCACCACACCAACCACCACTACCACACAACAACCACCCCTACCACCACAACAACAACCACCCCACTACCACCACAACCACCCCTACCACCACCACACCAACCACACACTACCACCACCTAACCGTGTTGTTGATTCTCTGACCATCCCCCAAACAGGGCAGAGAGCGCCCTTGGAAATGCCTCCAGTATAAGTTGATGTACTTCAACCTGCGGGGCGAGGAGAACCAGTGCGCTGGGTCATGCTGCCGCCGACCAGCCCTACGAGGACGTCCTTCAGTAGAGACAGGTGGCCTTCAAAAAACCAGGTGAGTGCCACTTTAAAACACTTTGGAGGAAGGATGAGTTGACGCCTTGAGGATGATGTTTTAATCTTATGCAGGACGATGGTTTAACCTTATGAGGACGATGGTTTAACCTTGAGGACGATGGTTTAACCTTACGAGGACGATGGTTTAACCTTACGAGGACGATGGTTTAACCTATGAGGACGATGGTTTAACCTTACGAGGACGGTTTAACCCTCCTCGGCCTCAAAGGATTAAAGTTTGATGTTAATGCTGGGTGGACAGTGTCTTATCCGTAGGTTGAGGCCCTTAGATACCTGTTATAAGTCAACTCTTGCCGGGGCAGAGCAGGGATGTGTGGGGCGGTGCTTAGGGGGAGGGTGAGGTGGGGCGAGGTGAAGCAATATGGAGTGGCAAACGCTAATGAGGGACATCGTGTGACATTAGCGACGCCCCAAGACACAGTTGATGGTGCGGCAAGATCCTACTGCTTGGCCCCACCAACCACACCCTCAACCACCCCCCACCCCCACCCTCACCTCCACCCCACCCTCACCCCCACCACCACCCACCCATATTGTTCTTCTCATGTGTGTTCAATATGTGTTATTTACAGTCAATGAAGCAAGAGGTCAAAGGTCACAGGTAAGAAAACTGTCAAAGAGGGCGTGTGTTTGGAGAGGTCATAGTTGTTTGGGGTGAAATAAAAGCCCTGACAGCCCTTGTTTGACCAGCCACTTAATTTTTACTCTTTATTTATTTTTATTATTGTTTCATTGTTTATTTGTCATATTCTTTGTTTGTTGGTCTATATGTTTATCGTTGTTCATTTCTTTTATTTGTTTTATTGATTGTTATTGTTTAATCAAGGTGGTTAAACGTCAGGATGGTTCAGCTAACAGGGGGCTAATCTTCAGGTGATCCGTAGACTCAATAATATACATTTTCTTGTTAGAGGAAAATATAAACTCAAGGATTACCTTTTTTTTAAGACTCGTGTTGCCGTTCTCCACCACGAGGGTTCTTGTGGGTTGTTTGGACTCCCCTGCTACAGGAGTGCCGTTTCCTTCATGATTATTTAGTCTATACATCGTCATTTTTTAATCATTTATACGAGTTTCTCTTATTTTTTAAGTCATTATTATTGTATTTTAAGATTAATAGACATTTATGTTTAGTATCATTTTTTTGTAAATACGAGAAATTCCTATCTTTTCTCAGCCTGTTTCTAAATTAATTAATTAAAACAAACTTCAATCAACAGTATTTAATGTCATTGTATAATACATTTCTTCATTCCTTCCTCTGTTGTATTTATTAACTCATAATAAATACAGACTTTAATCTCTGTATTATGACTTTTGAATACAAGGTGAATTTACCCATGTGTTTATCATGACGTGATGGTGAGAGGAGTAGATGTGGCCCATAAGGGTTTGTTGTGTAGCTGCATATAACCTCCCGACCTGACACTCGTCTTTAATACCCCCCCCTCACCCACCTCCCGGCCCCTCCGGCCCCCTCCTGCCCCCCCCTCACCCACCCCTCTCACCTAATAGCATTCTCTCTCTCTCTCTCTCTCTCTCTCTCTCTCTCTCCTTCCTCACTTTCTAATTGTCTTTCTGGCCATTTTTCGTTATTCTTGTATATTTTTTTCCTTCTCTTCTCACCATTTTGGACACTTCTCTAATTCATCTCCCTCTCTCCCTCCCTCTTCCCTTCTACCACCTCTCACACACCTCCTCCCCCACTCTTCTCCCCTCACTCCCCAGCACCGCACAACCACCATAATCTGGCTGGGATGGAGGGGCTCAATTAGACTTCAGTTGTCATTAAGGCAGCTCTTGTTCTGTAGTGCTGCAGGACAGTTCAATGGGTCTCGCGTTGGTACTAGATTTTTCAACTTAATTTGTCGCCATCGTGTCGCCACTATATGCTCCCCGTGGACTGCTGAAGTCATCTGGAAAAAGATAGATAGACAGACGGAGACAGACAGATAGATATTAAATAAAATCGCCATAAAAGTTTACATTTAAAAATTGCAGGTAAACAATACAAAGTGCCATTTTTTGTTTAACACATTAATCTGACATAGTTTTACATCCTTATTTCCAAGTATTGTTGGGTGTTTCTCCCAAAAATATAGATATTTTTCGAAATTGCAATAATAATACTACGTCAGATTGATTTTTTGTATTAAAGAATTACAGTTAACCAAACCGAACAGATCCCCACCTGTTGTCCACACTAAGTACTGTACAGTCAACCAGAGGTGCACTGACCCCACCCTGGGTCCCGTGCTGGTAATACTTGGTGAAGTAAGGCTGAATGTAATGGTGATTGGTGGATCTATTTTCGGCTGTATCACTGTAGGATAAATATTAAACAAACCAAAAGGTAACATTTTTACAATAATAAACCTGAGGCTGTGACCTCTGATAGGGCAGACATTCACTAGTTCTTGGTATGAGCACTCGCCTGAGTAATGCCCTCTCATGTGTTTTTAATCTCTACAGCCAGGCAGCTGAAGGCAGTTGTAATCTGTGGGTACCTGAGGTGCCCGTAGTGTAGACACACCAGTCCGGTGGCCCAACTTTGGGAGCAAAGACAGAACAGCCTAGGGGTAGGATAGGAGGCTAGGTCAGATTCTTTTGTGTTTTCTAAGTAGGATCACTTATTTCCTCCTCCAGTTTTGGTATGTTTTGAAAAACTGGTGAACTTTTCTTCAATAGAAAAGTTCTATGACTCCTTAACCCAGACACCTGTTCTTAATATTTCACTTTTAAGTTTTTGTAATCTTGTTAGGTCTCATTTTTATTTGTAATTTTCTTACACCTAATCTGTATTACAAAATTATTCAATGATTATTTTAAAAGTTTATTAATAAATGCACATATATTTTATGTATCATTTCATCACTCATCAGCTACTAGCCATTCAGGTGGTTCATCTGTCCAGTGTTGCCAACTACTTGCTTTAATATTGTTACTCGGTTCTTCTTTGTTTTACTGCAGCGTATCTAATAAGTTCCCACGTTCTCAGAGATGCCGTATGGGAAGGTGCTGCGGTGTTGTACGTGGACGAAGCCTCTGAGTCAGTCGGTGGCCATATGTACAGCTACCTCGGGGAGGATGCCTGCGGCCTGGCGGTAGAGAGGACCCGTGGGAGGTTGCCAAGAAGGGTGACGGTGGCAGACGCGTCCATGACCTGCTCCCCCATGCAGCACAGATGGTTTTATGCCAAGTGGGTGTTTCAGGGGTTTTGATATATTATATTTTTACTGTACTGTACACCATTGTATTTATGAACTGTAACATAACATTTCACATTCGTTGAATTGTAACATTGGATTGGATGAAATATTGGTAATTTTTCTGTTAATCTTTGATGCGGGTTGAGTGAGTGTTTTTGTGTAATAGTGTTACAATTTAAACAATTTATGAAAAGTCCATTCCTAGAAGCCTTTCATAACCAAAATTCATAAATAAAACAAATTTTCCACCAAGAGACCCATTTAGAAGCTGTGATGTGTCCTCACCGAAAAATCCTCAAAATATCAAGCTTCAAGAATACCTAACCATACATTTTTTAATGAACTATTTTTGAGTGTTCTCATTGATTATTGTACAAGCTAATAAAACAATAATAAGTGAAATACATACAGTACAGTACAGTATGGTAACATTTTATACTTAGGAGAAATTAAAGAAAATGGTTCAGACAGACACCTTGAAGAAAATATTGTAATAACCATTTACAACAGTTGAAACTCTTAACTCTATGGTACCGTTGTTGGTGGTTTTATTTGTATGTTTAATTCTACTGCATCTGTTTACCTGTATTAGTCTTGCGGGGTCTTCTGAGGCACTACATGTATCTGTACCTGGGCGAGTATCTCATGGTGAAGAAAGTTACTGAATGTCTTAAAGATCTTCTCCAGTCACATCAATATGTTCTGGTCGACCATCATTAAGTTCTAGTCATGGAGTGTTTGAGTTGGTCCCATCATCCAGTTTCTGTGTGGTTCATTTGTGTCATCTTCACTATTTTCATCATCAGGATTGTTTCGATTACTCTTTAAAAAAAAAAATGGGTTTACGTACACACAGCATCAAACAATTTTTTTATTTTTTGTAATCTCAGATTTTCATTAACGAGGCTTAAGTAAATTGGGGTCTACCAGTACAGTGATGTTTATAAAGTACAGTACTGTATATTTGTATCCTGGTCTAAGCTTGAGGCAGGTCTTCT
>NW_024717290.1:0-20698 GCF_018991925.1 Homarus americanus | reverse complement strand
CATATATTCAACGGCTCACCCCACCAGGATTTGAAGGCAATCTTCTAATTGTGACCGGGGAATGCTACCTTTGGGCCACCAGGACAATAAAAGCAGTCCTAGACTCTGCTATATTTCACACAAAGCCTGTTCAACGAGCTTATGGCTCCGTGAACCGCTAATGGGGACCACGCGTGCCGCTTAGGTGATGAGAGCAACGTTTTACCAAATGCGGCTTCAAAACACGAGGGTCCATATATATTTCATTAGCCCAATAAAGCACGCGGACTTCTACAAATAATCAACAACTCACCCCACCAGGATTCAGAACCACGATCGTATAATTGTGACCGGGGTATGCTACCTCTGGGCCACCAGGACAATAAAAGCAGTCCTAGACTCTACTATATTTCACACAAAGCCTGTTCAACGACCTTATGGCGCCATGTACCTGTAATGGGGACCACCCGTGCCGCTTAGTTGATCAGAGTAACGTTTAACCAAATGCGGCTTTGAAACACGAGGACCCATATATATTTCATTAGCCCAATAAAGCACTCGGACTTCAACATATAATCAACACCTCACCCCACCAGGATTCAAACCCACATACTTATAATTGTGACCGGGGAACACTACCTTTGGGCCACCAGGACAATAAAAGCAGTCCTAGACTCTGCTATATTTCACACAAAGCCTGTTCAACGAGCTTATGGCGCTGTGAACCACTATAGGGGACCACCCGTGCCGCTTAGGTGATCAGAGCAACGTTTTACCAAATCCGGCTTCCATACACGAGGATCCATATATATTTCATTAGCCCAATAAAGCACGCGGACTTCTACATATAATCAACACCTCACCCCAACAGGATTCGAACCCACGATCTTATAATTGTGACCGAGGAACGCTACCTATGGGCCACCAGGACACTATAAGCAGTCCTAGACTCTGTTATATTTCACATAAAGCCTGTTCAACGAACTTATGGCACCGTGAACCACTATAGGGGACCACCCGTGCCGCTTAAGTGATAAGAGCAACGTTTTACCAAATCCGGCTTGGAAACACGATGATCCATATATATTTCATTAGCCCAATAATGCATGAGGACTTCTACATATAATCAATACCTCACCCCACCAGGATTTGAACCCGCGATCATATAATTGTGACCGGGGAACGCTACCTCTGGGCAACCAGGACAATAAATGCAGTCCTAGACTCTACTATATTTCACACAAAGCCTGTTCAACGACCTTATGGTGCCATGAACCTCTAATGGGGACCACCCATGCCGCTTAGGTGATAAGAGCAACGTTTTACCAAATCCGGCTTGGAAACACGAGGATCCATATATATTTCATTAGCCCAATAGAGCACGCGGACTTCTACATATAATCAACACCTCACCCCACCAGGATCTTATAATTGTGAACAGGGAACGCTACCTGTGGACCACCAGAACACTAAAAGCAGTCCTACACTCTGTTATATTTCACGCAAAGCCTGTTCAACGAGCTTATGGCGGTGTGAACCTCTAATGGGGACCACATGTGCCGCTTAGGTGATCAGAGCAACGTTTTACCAAATCCGGCTTCGAAACACGTGGATCCATATATATTTCATTAGCCCAATAAAGCACTCGGAATTCTACATATAATCAACACCTCACCCCACCAGGATTCAGACCCACGATCTTATAATTGTGACCGGGGTATGCTACCGCTGGGCCACCAGGACAATAAAAGCAGTCCTAGACTCTACTATATATCACACAAAGCCTGTTCAACGACCTTATGGCGCCATGAACCTCTAATGGGGACCACCCGTGGCGCTTAGTTGATTAGAGTAACGTTTAACCAAACGCGGCTTCGAAACCCGAGGATCCATATATATTTCATTAGCCCAATAAAGTACGCAGACTTCTGCATATAATCAACGCCTCACCCCACCAGGATTTAAAACCCACGATCTTATAATTGTGAAAGGGGAACGCTACCTCTGGGCCACCAGGCAAATAAAAGCAGTCCTAGACTCTGCTATATTTCACACAAAGCCTGTTCAACGAGCTTATGGCTCCGTGAACCTCTAATGGGGACCACGCGTGCCGCTTAGGTGATGAGAGCAACGTTTTACAAAATGCGGCTTCAAAACACGAAGGTCCATATATATTTCATTAGCCCAATAAAGCATGCGGACTTCTACATATAATCAACACCTCACCCCACCAGGATTCAAAACCACGATCTTATAAGTGTGACCGGGGTATGCTACCTCTGGGCCACCAGGACAATAAAAGCAGTCCTAGACTCTACTATATTTCACACAAAGCCTGTTCAACGACCTTATGGCGCCATGAACCTCTAATGTGGACAACCCGTGCCGCTTAGGTGATCAGAGTAACGTTTTTCCAAATCCGGCTTCGAAACTCGAGGATCCATATATATTTTATTAGCCCAATAAAGCACACGGACTTCTACATATAATCAACACCTCACCCCACCAGGATTTGAACCCACTATCTTATATTTGTGACTGGGGGACGCTACCTCTGGGCCACCAGGACAATAAAAGCATTCCTAGGCACTGCTATATTTCACACAAAGCCTGTTCAACGGGCTTATGGCACCGTAAACCTCTAATGGGGACCACCCGTGCCGCTTAGGTGATCAGAGCAACGTTTTAACAAATGAGGCGTCGAAACAAGGAGGATCCATATATATTTCATTAGCCCAATAAAGCACGCGGACTTCTACATATAATCAACACCTCACCCCACCAGGATTTGAACCCACAATCATATAATTGTGACCGGGGGACGCTACCTCTGGGCCACCAGGACAATAAAAGTAGTCCTAGACTCTGCTATATTTCACACAAAGACTGTTAAACGAGCTTATGGCGCTGTGAACCACTATAGGAGACCACCCGTGCCGCTTAGGTGATCAGAGCAACGTTTTACCAAATCCGGCTTCGAAACACGAGGATCAATATATATTTCATTAGCCCAATAAAGCACTCGGAATTCTACATATAATCAACACCTCACCCCACCAGGATTCAAACCCACGATCTTATATTGTGACCGGGGAACGCTACCTCTGGGCCACCAGTACAATAAAAGCAGTCCTAGACTCTGCTATATTTCACACAAAGCCTGTTCAACGAGCTTATGGCGCTGTGAACCACTATAGGAGACCACCCGTGCCGCTTAGTTGATCAGAGCAACTTTTTACCAAATGCGGCTTCGAAACACGAGGATCCATATATATTTCATTAGCCCAATAAAGCACACGGACTTCTACATATAATCAACACCTCACCCCACCAGGATTTGAACCCACGATCTTATAATTGTGACCGGGGAACGCTACCTCTGGGCAACCAGGACAATAAAAGCAGTCCTAGACTCTACCATATTTCACACAAAGCCTGTTCAACGACCTTATAGCGCCATGAACCTCTAATGGGGACCACGCGTGCCGCTTAGGTGATGAGAGCAACGTTTTACCAAATGCGGCTTCAAAACACGAGGATAAATATATATTTCATAAGCCCAATAAAGCACTCGGACTTCTACATATAATCAACACCTCACCCAACCAGGATTCAAACCCACGATCTTATAATTGTGACCGGGGAACGCTACCTCTGGGCCACCAGGACAATAAAAGCAGTCCTAAACTCTGCTATATTTCACACAAAGCCTGTTCAACGAGCTTATGGCGCTGTGAACCACTATAGGAGACCACCCGTGCCGCGTAGGTGATCAGAGCAACGTTTTCCAAAATCCGGTTTGGAAACACGAGAATCCATATATATTTCATTAGCCCAATAAAGTACCCATACTTCTACATATAATCAACACCTCACCCCACCAGGATTTGAAACCACGATCTTATAATTGTGAACGGGGAACGCTACCTCTTGGCAACCAGGACAATAAAAGCAGTCCTAGACACTACTATATTTCACACAAAGCCTGTTCAACGATATTATAGCGCCATGAACCTCTGATGGGGACCACCCGTGCCGCTTAGGTGATAAGAGCAACGTTTTCCAAAATCCGGTTTGGAAACACGAGGATCCATATATATTTCATTAGCCCAATAAAGTACCCGGACTTCTACATATAATCAACACCTCACCCCACCAGGATTCAGACCCACGATCTTATAATTGTGACCGAGGTATGCTACCTCTGGGCCACCAGGACAATAAAAGCAGTCCTAGGCTGCTATATTTCACACAAAGCCTGTTCAACGAGCTTATGGCGCCGTGAACCTCTAATAGGGACCACCCGTGCCGCTTAGGTGATCAGAGCAACGTTTTACCAAATGCGGCTTCAAACACGAGGATCCATATATATTTCATTAGCCCAATAAAGCACGCGGACTTCTACATATAATCAACACCTCACCCCACCAGGATTCAAACCCACGATCTTATAATTGTGACCGGGGTATGCTACCTCTGGGCCACCAGGACAATAAAAGCAGTCCTAGACTCTACTATATTTCACACAAAGCCTGTTCAACGACCTTATGGCGCCATGAACCTCTAATGGGGACCACCCGTGCCGCTTAGGTGATCAGAGCAACGTTTTACCAAATCCGGCTCGAAACACGTGGATCCATATATATTTCATTAGCCCAATAAGCACCGGACTTCTACATAAAATCAACACCACACCCCACCAGGATTCAATCCCAAAATCTTATAATTGTGATTAGGGAATGCTACCTGTGGCCACCAGGACATAAAAGCAGTCCTAGACTCTGTTATATTTCACACAAAGCCTGTTCAACGAGCTTATGGCGCCGTGAACCTCTAATGGGGACCACACGTGCCGCTTGGTGACCAGAGCAACGTTTTACCAAATCCGGCAACGAAACACGAGGATCCATATATATTTCATTAGCCCAATAAAGCATGCGGACTTCTACATTAATCACACCTCACCCCACCAGGATTCAAACCCACGATCTTATAATTGTGACCGGGATATGCTACCTCTGGGCCACCAGGACAATAAAAGCAGTCCTAGACTCTACTATATTTCACACAAACCCTGTTCAACGACCTTATGGCGCCATGAAACTCTAATGGGGACCACCCGTGCCGCTTAGGTGATCAGAGCAACGTTTTACCAAATCCGGCTCGAAACACGTGGATCCATATATATTTCATTAGCCCAATAAGCACGCGGACTTCTACATATAATCAACACCTCACCCCACCAGGATTTGAACCCACGATCTTATAATTGTGACAGGGGAACGCTACCTCTGGGACACTAGGACAATAAAAGCAGTCCTAGACTCTGCTATATTTCACACAAAGCCTGTTCAACGAGCTTATGGCGCCATGAACCTCTAATGGGGACCACCCGTGCCGCTTAGGTGATCAGAGCAACGTTTTACCAAATGCGGCTTCGAAACTCGATGATCCATATATATTTCATTAGCCCAATAAAGCACGCGGACTTCTACATATAATCAACACCTCACCCCACCAGGATTCAAACCCACGATCTTATAATTGTGACCGGGGAACGCTACCTCTGGGCCACAAGGACAATAAAAGCAGTCCTAGACTCTGCTATATTTCACACAAAGCCTGTTCAACGATCTTATGGCGCCATGAACCTCTAATGGGGACCACCCGTGCGCTTAGGTGATCAGAGCAACGTTTTACCAAATGTGGCTTGAAACCGAGGATCCATATATATTTCATTAGCCCAATAAAGCACGCGGACTTCTACATATAATCAACACCTCACCCCACCAGGATTTAAACCCACGATCTTATAATTGTGAAAGGGGAACGCTACCTCTGGGCCACCAGGACAATAAAAGCAGTCCTAGACTCTGCTATATTTCACACAAAGCCTGTTCAACGAGCTTATGGCTCAGTGAACCTCTAATGGGGACCACCCGTGCCGCTTAGGTGATCAGAGCAACGTTTTACCAAATGCGGCTTCAAAACACGAGGGTCCATATATATTTCATTAGCCCAATAAAGTACGCGGACTTCTACATATAATCAACACCTCACCCCACCAGGATTTGAAACCACGATCTTATAATTGTCACCGGGGAACGCTACCTCTGGCAACCAGGACAATAAAAGCAGTCCTAGACTCTACTATATTTCACACAAAGCCTGTTCAACGACCTTATGGCGCCATGAACCTCTAATGGGGACCACCCGTGCCGCTTAGGTGATCAGAGCAACGTTTTACCAAATCCGGCTCAAAACACGAGGATCCATATATATTTCATTAGCCCAATAAAGTACGCAGACTTCTACATATAATCAACACCTCACCCCACCAGGATTTGAAACCACGATCTTATAATTGTGAAAGGGGAACGCTACCTCTGGGCCACCAGGAAAATAATAGCAGTCCTAGACTATGCTATATTTCACACAAACCCTGTTCAACGAGCTTATGGCGCCGTGAACCTCTAATGGGGACCACCCGTGCCGCTTAGGTGATCAGAGCAACGTTTTACCAAATGCGGCTTCAAAACACGAGGGTCCATATATATTTCATTAGCCCAATAAAGCACGCGGACTTCTACATATAATCAACACCTCACCCCACCAGGATTCAAACCCACGATCTTATAATTGTGACCGGGGTATGCTACCTCTGGGCCACCAGGACAATAAAAGAAGTCCTAGACTCTACTATATTTCACACAAAGCCTGTTCAACGACCTTATGGCGCCATGAACCTCTAATGGGGACCACCCGTCCCGCTTAGGTGATCAGAGTAACGTTTTACCAAATCCGGCTC
This sequence comes from Homarus americanus, assembly GCF_018991925.1. Classification (NCBI taxonomy): domain Eukaryota; kingdom Metazoa; phylum Arthropoda; class Malacostraca; order Decapoda; family Nephropidae; genus Homarus; species Homarus americanus. Next base: position 13,911 of record NW_024717290.1, on the reverse strand, counting down.
GAAACACGTGGATCCATATATATTTCATTAGCCCAATACAGCACGCGGACTTCTACATAAAATCAACACCACACCCCACCAGGATTCAATCCCAAAATCTTATAATTGTGATTAGGGAATGCTACCTGTGGACCACCAGGACACTAAAAGCAGTCCTAGACTCTGTTATATTTCACACAAAGCCTGTTCAACGAGCTTATGGCGCCGTGAACCTCTAATGGGGACCACACGTGCCGCTTGGTGACCAGAGCAACGTCTTACCAAATCCGGCAACGAAACACGAGGATCCAAATATATTTCTTTAGCCCAATAAAGCATGCGGACTTCTACATAAAATCACCACCTCACCCCACCAAGATTCAAACCCAAAATCTTATAATTGTGACCAGGGAATGCTACCTGTGGACCACCAGGACACTAAAAGCAGTCCTAGACTCTACTATATTTCACACGAAGCCTGTTCAACGACCTTATGGCGCCATGAACCTCTAATGGGGACCATCTGTGCCGCTTAGGTGATAAGAGCAACGTTTTACCAAATCCGGCTTGGAAACACGAGGATCCATATATATTTCATTAGCCCAATAAAGCATGCGGACTTCTACATATAATCAACACCTCACCCCACCAGGATTTGAACCCACGATCTTATAATTGTGACTGGGGAACGTTACCTCTGGGCAACCAGGACAATAAAAGCAGTCCTAGACTCTACCATATTTCACACAAAGCCTGTTCAACGACCTTATGGCGCCATGAACCTTTAATGGGGACCACCCGTGCCGCTTAGGTGATCAGAGCAACGTTTTACCAAATCCGGCTTCGAAAAACGAGGATCCATATATATTTCAATAGCCCAAAAATGCATGCAGACTTCTACATATAATCAACACCTCACCCCACCAGGATTTGAACCCACTATCTTATAATTGTGACCGGGGACGCTACCTCTGGGCCACCAGGACAATAAAACCATTCCTAGACTCTGCTATATTTCACACAAAGCCTGTTCAACGACCTTATGGCGCCGTGAACCTCTAATGGGGACCACCCGTGCCGCTTAGGTGATCAGAGCAACGTTTTCCAAATCCGGCGTCGAAACACGAGGATCATATATATTTCATTAGCCCAATAAAGCACGCGGACTTCTACATATAATCAACACCTCACCCCACCAGGATTTGAACCCACGAACTTATAATTGTGACCGGGGAACGCTACCTCTGGGCCACCAGGACAATAAAAGCAGTCCTAGACTCTGCTATATTTCACACAAAGCCTGTTCAGCGAGCTTATGGCGCCGTGAACCTCTAATGGGGACCACCCGTGCCGCTGAGGTGATCAGAGCAACGTTTTACCAAATCCGGTTTCAAAACACGAGGATCCATATATCTTTCATTAGCCCAATAAAGCATGCGGACTTCTACATATAATCAACACCTCACCCCACCAGGATTCAAACCCACGATCATATAATTGAGACCGGGATATGCTACCTCTGGGCCACCAGGACAATAAAAGCAGTCCTAGACTCTACTATATTTCACACAAAGCCTGTTCAACGACCTTATGGCGCCATGAACCTCTAATGGGGACCACCCGTGCCGCTTAGGTGATCAGAGCAACGTTTTACCAAATCCGGCTTGGAATCACGAGGATCCATATATATTTTATTAGCCCAATAGAGCACTCGGACTTCTACATATAATCAACACCTCACCCCACCAGAATTCAAACCCACGATCTTATAATTGTGACCGGGGTATGCTACCTCTGGGCCACCAGGACAATAAAAGCAGTCCTAGACTCTACTATATTTCACACAAAGCCTGTTCAACGAGCTTATGGCGCTGTGTACAACTATAGGGGACCACCCGTGCCGCTTAGGTGATCAGAGCAACGTTTTAACAAATGAGGCGTCGAAACAAGGAGGATCCATATATATTTCATTAGCCCAATAAAGCACGCGGACTTCTACATATAATCAACACCTCACCCCACCAGGATTTGAACCCACGATCTTATAATTGTGACCGGGGAAAGCTACCTCTGGGCCACCAGGACAATAAAAGCAGTCCTAGACTCTGGTATATTTCACACAAAGCCTGTTCAACGAGCTTATGGCGCCGTGAACCTCTAATGCGGACCACCCGTGCCGCTTAGGTGATCAGAGCAACGTTTTACCAAATCCGGCTTCGAAACACGAGGATCAAAATATATTTCATTAGCTCAATAAAGCACTCGGAATTCTACATATAATCAACACCTCACCCCACCAGGATTCAAACCCACGATCTTATATTGTGACCGGGGAACGCTACCTCTGGGCAACCAGGACAATAAAAGCAGTCCTAGACTCTACCATATTTCACACAAAGCCTGTTCAACGACCTTATGGCGCCATGAACCTCTAATGGGGACCACGCGTGCCGCTTAGGTGATGAGAGCAACGTTTTACCAAATGCGGCTTCAAAACACGAGGATCAATATATATTTCATAAGCCCAATAAAGCACTCGGACTTCTACATATAATCAACACCTCACCCAACCAGGATTCAAACCCACGATCTTATAATTGTGACCGGGGAACGCTACCTCTGGGCCACCAGGACAATAAAAGCAGTCCTAAACTCTGCTATATTTTACACAAAGCCTGTTCAACGAGCTTATGGCGCTGTGAACCACTATAGGAGACCACCCGTGCCGCGTAGGTGATCAGAGCAACGTTTTACCAAATGCGGCTTCGAAACACGAGGATCCATATATATTTCATTAGCCCAATAAAGCACACGGACTTCTACATATAATCAACACCTCACCCCACCAGGATTTGAACCCACGATCTTATAATTGTGACCGGGGAAAGCTACCTCTGGGCCACCAGGACAATAAAAGCAGTCCTAGACTCTGGTATATTTCACACAAAGCCTGTTCAACGAGCTTATGGCGCCGTGAACCTCTAATGCGGACCACCCGTGCCGCTTAGGTGATCAGAGCAACGTTTTACCAAATCCGGCTTCGAAACACGAGGATCAATATATATTTCATAAGCCCAATAAAGCACTCGGACTTCTACATATAATCAACACCTCACCCCACCAGGATTCAAACCCACGATCTTATAATTGTGACCGGGGAACGCTACCTCTGGGCCACCAGGACAATAAAAGCAGTCCTAAACTCTGCTATATTTCACACAAAGCCTGTTCAACGAGCTTATGGCGCTGTGAACCACTATAGGAGACCACCCGTGCCGCGTAGGTGATCAGAGCAACGTTTTACCAAATGCGGCTTCGAAGCACGAGGATCCATATATATTTCATTAGCCCAATAAAGCACACGGACTTCTACATATAATCAACACCTCACCCCACCAGGATTTGAACCCACGATCTTATAATTGTGACCGGGGAACGCTACCTCTTGGCAACCAGGACAATAAAAGCAGTCCTAGACTCTACTATATTTCACACAAAGCCTGTTCAACGATCTTATAGCGCCATGAACCTCTGATGGGGACCACCCGTGCCGCTTAGGTGATAAGAGCAACGTTTTCCAAAATCCGGTTTGGAAACACGAGGATCCATATATATTTCATTAGCCCAATAAAGTACCCGGACTTCTACATATAATCAACACCTCACCCCACCAGGATTCAGACCCACGATCTTATAATTGTGACCGAGGTATGCTACCTCTGGGCCACCAGGACAATAAAAGCAGTCCTAGACTCTACTATATTTCACACAAACCCTGTTCAACGACCTTATGGCGCCATGAAACTCTAATGGGGACCACCCGTGCCGCTTAGGTGATCAGAGCAACGTTTTACCAATTCCGGCTCGAAACACGAGGATCAAAATATATTTCATTAGCCCAATAAAGCACTCAGAATTCTACATATAATCAACACCTCACCCCACCAGGATTCAAACCCACGATCTTATATTGTGACCGGGGAACGCTACCTCTGGGCCACCAGGACAATAAAAGCAGTCCTAGACTCTGCTATATTTCACACAAAGCCTGTTCAACGAGCTTATGGCGCTGTGAACCACTATAGGAGACCACCCGTGCCGCTTAGGTGATCAGAGCAACTTTTTACCAAATGCGGCTTCGAAACACGAGGATCCATATATATTTCATTAGCCCAATAAAGCACACGGACTTCTAAATATAATCAACACCTCACCCCACCAGGATTTGAACCCACGATCTTATAATTGTGACCGAGGAACGCTACCTCTGGGCAACCAGGACAATAAAAGCAGTCCTAGACTCTACCATATTTCACACAAAGCCTGTTGAACGACCTTATGGCGCCATGAACCTCTAATGGGGACCACGTGTGCCGCTTAGGTGATGAGAGCAACGTTTTACCAAATGCGGCTTCAAAACACGAGGATCAATATATATTTCATATGCCCAATAAAGCACTCGGACTTCTACATATAATCAACACCTCACCCAACCAGGATTCAAACCCACGATCTTATAATTGTGACCGGGGAACGCTACCTCTGGGCCACCAGGACAATAAAAGCAGTCCTAAACTCTGCTATATTTCACACAAAGCCTGTTCAACGAGCTTATGGCGCTGTGAACCACTATAGGAGACCACCCGTGCCGCGTAGGTGATCAGAGCAACGTTTTACCAAATGCGGCTTCGAAACACGAGGATCCATATATATTTCATTAGCCCAATAAAGCACACGGACTTCTACATATAATCAACACCTCACCCCACCAGGATTTGAACCCACGATCTTATAATTGTGACCGGGGAAAGCTACCTCTGGGCCACCAGGACAATAAAAGCAGTCCTAGACTCTGGTATATTTCACACAAAGCCTGTTCAACGAGCTTATGGCGCCGTGAACCTCTAATGGGGACCACCGTGCCGCTTAGGTGATCAGAGCAACGTTTTACCAAATGCGGCTTCGAAACACGAGGATCAATATATATTTCATAAGCCCAATAAAGCACTCGGACTTCTACATATAATCAACACCTCACCCAACCAGGATTCAAACCCACGATCTTATAATTGTGACCGGGGAACGCTACCTCTGGGCCACCAGGACAATAAAAGCAGTCCTAAACTCTGCTATATTTCACACAAAGCCTGTTCAACGAGCTTATGGCGCTGTGAACCACTATAAGAGACCACCCGTGCGCGTAGGTGATCAGAGCAACGTTTTACCAAATGCGGCTTCGAAACACGAGGATCCATATATATTTCATTAGCCCAATAAAGCACACGGACTTCTACATATAATGAACACCTCACCCCACCAGGATTTGAACCCACGATCTTATAATTGTGACCGGGAACGCTACCTCTTGGCAACCAGGACAATAAAAGCAGTCCTAGACTCTACTATATTTCACACAAAGCCTGTTCAACGATCTTATAGCGCCATGAACCTCTGATGGGGACCACCCGTGCCGCTTAGGTGATAAGAGCAACGTTTTCCAAAATCCGGTTTGGAAACACGAGGATCCATATATATTTCATTAGCCCAATAAAGTACCCGGACTTCTACATATAATCAACACCTCACCCCACCAGGATTCAAACCCACGATCTTATAATTGTGACCGGGGAACGCTACCCCTGGGCAACAAGGACAATAAAAGCAGTCCTAGACTCTACCATATTTCACACAAAGCCTGTTCAACGATCTTATGGCGCCATGAACCTCTAATGGGGACCACCCGTGGCGCTTAGGTGATCAGAGCAACGTTTAACCAAATGTGGCTTTGAAACCCGAGGATCCATATATATTTCATTAGCCCAATAAAGCACGCAGACTTCTGCATATAATCAACGCCTCACCCCACCAGGATTTAAACCCACGATCTTATAATTGTGAAAGGGGAACGCTACCTCTGGGCCACCAGGACAATAAAAGCAGTCCTAGACTCTGCTATATTTCACACAAAGCCTGTTCAACGAGCTTATGGCTCCGTGAACCTCTAATGGGGACCGTGCGTGCCGCTTAGGTGATCAGAGCAACGTTTTACCAAATGCGGCTTCAAAACACGAGGGTCCATATATATTTCATTAGCCCAATAAAGCACGCGGACTTCTACATATAATCAACACCTCACCCCACCAGGATTTGAAACCACGATCTTATAATTGTCACCGGGGAACGCTACCTTTTGGCAACCAGGACAATAAAAGCAGTCCTAGACTCTACTATATTTCACACAAAGCCTGTTCAACGACCTTATGGCGCCATGAACCTCTAATGGGGACCACCCGTGCCGCTTAGGTGATCAGAGCAACGTTTTACCAAATCCGGCTCGAAACACGAGGATCCATATATATTTCATTAGCCCAATAAAGCACTCAGACTTCTACATATAATCAACACCTCACCCTGTATGTATATTATGTATGCTGGATTATGTATTATGTATGTATATTATGTATGTGCTCCATTTATATTTATTCAGCCTAGCTAGCAGCGTGTGGCAATGTTATTACCATATCCCACACGCTTAATTAATGTGCCTGGCGACGTATGGAAGCTGCTAATGTATCACTTGCCATACGTCGTCTATGGTAGTTGACCAGGACCTTAGCTAGGGAGCAGTGCTATCCACCTCTGTGTACATACTCTTATCCAGTAAACCGAACCTACAAAACTATACAGGTGTTTGTGTTCTCTCCTGTATATAGAACTTATTACCCAGAACATCTAACATGGCGCAGTGCGTAGTTTTACTGGATTATTACGAGTGATTAGTGCAAGTTTGTGGAAAGCCGGCTGATGGATCCCCGCCTTGGGTCAACCCCGCGTCATCCCTCGAAGAATTTCGCAACTTTGAGCAGTGTCAGTGACAGTGATTTTCTGTGAAGTGTTTAGTGCATTGTGTGTTTCGTGCCATTCATGTGTGACCTTGTTCGAACGGATTTCCAAGGTATACGGCATGTTCTGGGCATTTGTGGGGTGTAGAGCTCAGCGCACCCTCCTCTGACCGTTTACAGAGAGCGACTGAGCTACTCCTATCTCCACCCCCCTCCCTCACAGCGCCGCCTCCACCCCCCCTCACAGCTGGGGCGAGACGCTCTGCCTGCCTGGGACACACACACATACATGTACTAACACTTGCTGACCGCGCGGCTTCTTATATATATTTTATATATATAACCTACTTATCTGTGTATTTAATTAAATTTTTTTGTCTGAAATCTTGTTGATACGACGGGCTGACCGGTCAACACTGATTTAAGACACAGTACACAGATAAAGTAGTTATGTCTCATGCCTTACGTAGCCGTGGACCCAGCGCCTGGATGAGTCAAGCGGATGATAGTCCCCCAGAGATGGATGACCAGGCCGGCCCAGCTCCCACAACATCGCGCAGCCCTTCACCTCAACATTCAGCGTTATCTCCAGAGATAATTGCCTTAATGAAGTTTATGAGAGATGAGAGACGCGAGGATGAAGCTCACAGACGTTTGGCGGATGAGCACAGAAGGCAAGCAGAGGCAGAACGAGACCACCAACGGAGAATGGAAGACAGTGCACGGTTTGAAGCCTTGATATCTCGCCTCACTGTTAACCAAGCCCCTGGCTCTAACACTGCCTCGGTACTGAATGGTTCAGATACCTCATCCATGCTTCCTTCACGCCCCCCAGCCCCACCTAAAGCAGCAGCTCAAACACCGCCCATCTTGGAGCCTGATGTAAATTTCCAGACTTTTCGCGAATGGCGGCGGCGGTGGGCTGATTATGCTACAATGGTGGATCTCCAGAGTTTGTCACAGCCTAAACAACTCATCCAGCTGCGTATGTGCCTGTCCTTGGAAGTTCAGCGTGTCTTAGAACATACGTTGCAGGTACCCCCAACCTCTTCGCTGTCCGTAGAGGAGGTACTGGACGTTCTACAACGGCACATCAAAGGACAGCAGAATGAAGCTCTGCGCAGGAGGGAATTGTTTAGCTGCAGACAGATGGAGGGTGAGTCTTTTGACGCTTTTTATGTACGTCTTAAGAGAGCCTCGGAAGAGGTAGATATATGTTTAGGCCACCACCAGCAGTGCGAGGAGACCCAGTTGAAGCAGGTGATCCTGATGGGTGTTAAGGACGAGGAACTTCTCCAACGCCTCACCTCCCTCGACTCTTCCTCTACTCTTCAGGATGTGTTGACGATATGTCGCTCCTATGAGGCTGCCAGGTGTGCCACCTCTGCCATCCGAGCTCCCCCTACAGCTGTACGCGCTGTGTCCCGGTACAAGAAGGACAAGAAGTCTGCTCCTACGCCTTCGCCCACCACGTCCACGCCCGGTTCATTTTGCAACAACTGTGGTAAGCAGCACGGAACACAGGTATGTCCAGCTGCTCAGTCTACCTGCAACAGTTGTGACCGTAAGGGCCACTGGTCACTCACAGTACGGTGCCCAGCCAAACGCGTCCAGTGCAATGTGTGCGGCCGTCTGGGCCACTATGACAAGTGTTGCCCTCCCAACAAACCCAAGGAACAGCGTCAACGGAAGCTTCAGCGCCCTTCTACCAGAGAGGGCCGCCCACAGTCGCCAAATCAGAGGCACGACGACCCTGGACAAAGCCCGACCCATTTTAGGAGGGTGTACTCCTCGCATCCCAGGACCAAAGTCCCCCAGTACATCAGCGTCATCGTGACCTACGGCGGTGTGTCATCCCGTCTTCAGATGTTGCCCGACACCGGCGCTGATGCTACAGTCATCGGTCCCCAGCATTTGCGATGCTTGGGGCTCTCTCCAAGCGATCTAGGACCGCCTCCCGAGGACCTCTGCATCATGGCAGATGGTTCACAGATGGCCCCAGCCCTGGGTTCACTCTATGCACATGTCACCTTTGGCAACAGGTCGTGTCAGGCCTGGATTGACGTGCATAATGGTGTCCCGACTCCCTTGCTGTCCTACAGACATTGTCAAGAGTTGGCCATCATCTCCCAGGACTTCCCAACACCGATTCTCGAGGTAAATTACGCCAACAGGGTGCATGAAGGGAGCAGCAACTACCCTGCTGCCGCCCTACCCCTACCTCTGGCCAGTGACACCTCTCCTTCGGTAGTTGTCCCTGCTGCATCACGTCCCCACGCCCTGGCTCGCCTTCACGACAGTCACCGTGGAGCTGAGGCCACCAAACGACGTGCACGACAGACTGTGTTCCGGCCTGGCATCGACCCCAACATCTCCAATGCTGTCCAGGTGTGTAAGCCCCGCCACGTATTACAACCCAGCCAGCAGCAGGTACCCTTCATGAGTGACGACAACCCCACCCGCCCCTTTGAGTCTGTGTCGGCCGACTTTTTCTGTGTGTCAGGAAAGTCCTTCCTGGTTATCGTCGACCGTCTCTCTGGTTGGCCGGTTGTCATCAAGGGCGGTAATGACACGACGTCTGCCGCCACCATCAGCAAGTTCCGCCACTACTTCCGTGACGTGGGCGTTCCTGTACGCCTGCGAACCGACGGAGGGCCTCAGTTCACAAGCCGGGACTTTGCTGCGTTCCTCGACCGATGGGGAGTCCGGCATGTGTTGTCATCGCCCCATTACCCGCAGTCCAACGGCCACGCTGAGGCTGCTGTCAAATCTTTGAAGCACCTCATCCTTAAGGTGGCCCCTTCTGGGAATATTGACTGCGAGGCCTTCGACCGGGGTCTTCTTGAACTCCGCAACACACCCAACTACACCGGACGCTCCCCTGCCCAGGTTTTGTATGGGCGCCCCCTTCGTTCTTGTGTCCCTGCTCACCCTCAATCCTTCTCCAAGGAGTGGCAGGCTAAGACAGAGGATTGTGATCGCCGAGCCGCCGAACGTGTTCAGGACGTCGTCGCCCGCTACAACGACCACGCCCGTTCTCTCCCCAGGTTGAGTGTCGGTACCCAAGTCCGTGTTCAGGACCCGACCTCCCTACGTTGGGACAAAGTAGGCGTAGTCATGGGTCTCGGCAGGTCACGGGACTACCAGGTGCGGTTACCCAGTGGTCGCGTGTGGTGGAGGAACCGCCGTTTTCTCCGCCCCGTAACACTGCCTTCTGCTGGCCCCGCCACCAGTGTTGAGTCCCACACCCTTCCCAGTGATGAAGTCCCTCGACGCTCAGAACGGATCCAGAAGAAGAGGTCCGCTCAAGACTTTGCTATGAGCGTATAGGGGGGAGGGAGGTGTATGTATATTATGTATGCTGGATTATGTATTATGTATGTATATTATGTATGTGCTCCATTTATATTTATTCAGCCTAGCTAGCAGCGTGTGGCAATGTTATTACCATATCCCACACGCTTAATTAATGTGCCTGGCGACGTATGGAAGCTGCTAATGTATCACTTGCCATACGTCGTCTATGGTAGTTGACCAGGACCTTAGCTAGGGAGCAGTGCTATCCACCTCTGTGCACATACTCTTATCCAGTAAACCGAACCTACAAAACTATACAGGTGTTTGTGTTCTCTCCTGTATATAGAACTTATTACCCAGAACATCTAACACACCCCACCAGGATTTGAAACCACGATCTTATAATTGTCACCAGGGAACGCTACCTCTTGGCAACCAGGACAATAAAAGCAGTCCTAGACTCTACTATATTTCACACAAAGCCTGTTCAACGACCTTATGGCGCCATGAACCTCTAATGGGGACCACCCGTGCCGCTTAGGTGATCAGAGCAACGTTTTACCAAATCCGGCTTGGAAACACGAGGATCCATATATATTTTATTAGCCCAATAAAGCACTCGGACTTCTACATATAATCAACACCTCACCCCACCAGGATTCAAACCCACGATCTTATAATTGTGACCGGGTTATGCTACCTCTGGGCCACTAGGACAATAAAAGCAGTCCTAGACTCTGCTATATTTCACACAAAGCCTGTTCAACGAGCTTATGGCGCTGTGTACAACTATAGGGGACCACCCGTGCCGCTTAGGTGATCAGAACAACGTTTTAACAAATGAGGCGTCGAAACAAGGAGGATCCATATATATTTCATTAGCCCAATAAAGCACGCGGACTTCTACATATAATCAACACCTCACCCCACCAGGATTTGAACCCACGATCTTATAATTGTGACCGGGGAAAGCTACCTCTGGGCCACCAGGACAATAAAAGCAGTCCTAGACTCTGGTATATTTCACACAAAGCCTGTTCAACGAGCTTATGGCGCCGTGAACCTCTAATGCGGACCACCCGTGCCGCTTAGGTGATCAGAGCAACGTTTTACCAAATCCGGCTTCGAAACACGAGGATAAAAATATATTTCATTAGCCCAATAAAGCACTCGGAATTCTACATATAATCAACACCTCACCCCACCAGGATTCAAACCCACGATCTTATATTGTGACCGGGGAACGCTACCTCTGGGCAACCAGGACAATAAAAGCAGTCCTAGACTCTACCATATTTCACACAAAGCCTGTTCAACGACCTTATGGCGCCATGAACCTCTAATGGGGACCACGCGTGCCGCTTAGGTGATGAGAGCAACGTTTTACCAAATGCGGCTTCAAAACACGAGGATCAATATATATTTCATAAGCCCAATAAAGCACTCGGACTTCTACATATAATCAACACCTCACCCAACCAGGATTCAAACCCACGATCTTATAATTGTGACCGGGGAACGCTACCTCTGGGCCACCAGGACAATAAAAGCAGTCCTAAACTCTGCTATATTTTACACAAAGCCTGTTCAACGAGCTTATGGCGCTGTGAACCACTATAGGAGACCACCCGTGCCGCTTAGGTGATCAGAGCAACTTTTTACCAAATGCGGCTTCGAAACACGAGGATCCATATATATTTCAAAAGCCCAATAAAGCACACGGTCTTCTACATATAATCAACACCTCACCCCACCAGGATTTGAACCCACGATCTTATAATTGTGACCGAGGAACGCTACCTCTGGGCAACCAGGACAATAAAAGCAGTCCTAGACTCTACCATATTTCACACAAAGCCTGTTCAACGACCTTATGGCGCCATGAACCTCTAATGGGGACCACGCGTGCCGCTTAGGTGATGAGAGCAACGTTTTACCAAATGCGGCTTCAAAACACGAGGATCAATATATATTTCATAAGCCCAATAAAGCACTCGGACTTCTACATATAATCAACACCTCACCCAACCAGGATTCAAACCCACGATCTTATAATTGTGACCGGGGAACGCTACCTCTGGGCCACCAGGACAATAAAAGCAGTCCTAAACTCTGCTATATTTCACACAAAGCCTGTTCAACGAGCTTATGGCGCTGTGAACCACTATAAGAGACCACCCGTGCCGCGTAGGTGATCAGAGCAACGTTTTACCAAATGCGGCTTCGAAACACGAGGATCCATATATATTTCATTAGCCCAATAAAGCACACGGACTTCTACATATAATCAACACCTCACCCCACCAGGATTTGAACCCACGATCTTATACTTGTGACCGGGGAAAGCTACCTCTGGGCCACCAGGACAATAAAAGCAGTCCTAGACTCTGGTATATTTCACACAAAGCCTGTTCAACGAGCTTATGGCGCCGTGAACCTCTAATGCGGACCACCCGTGCCGCTTAGGTGATCAGAGCAACGTTTTACCAAATCCGGCTTCGAAACACGAGGATCAATATATATTTCATAAGCCCAATAAAGCACTCGGACTTCTACATATAATCAACACCTCACCCAACCAGGATTCAAACCCACGATATTATAATTGTGACCGGGGAACGCTACCTCTGGGCCACCAGGACAATAAAAGCAGTCCTAAACTCTGCTATATTTCACAAAAAGCCTGTTCAACGAGCTTATGGCGCTGTGAACCACTATAGGAGACCACCCGTGCCGCGTAGGTGATCAGAGCAACGTTTTACCAAATGCGGCTTCGAAACACGAGGATCCATATATATTTCATTAGCCCCAATAAAGCACACGGACTTCATATAATCAACACCTCACCCCACCAGGATTTGAACCCACGATCTTATAATTGTGACCGGGAACGCTACCCTTGGCAACCAGGACAATAAAAGCAGTCCTAGACTCACTATATTTCACACAAAGCCTGTTCAACGAGCTTATGGCGCTGTGAACCACTATAGGAGACCACCCGTGCCGCTTAGGTGATCAGAGCAACATTTTACAAAATGCGGCTTCGAAACACGAGGATCCATATATATTTCATTAGCCCAATAAAGCACACGGACTACTACATATAATCAACACCTCACCCCACCAGATTTGAACCCACGATCTTATAATTGTGACCGGGGAACGCTACCTCTGGGCAACCAGGACAATAAAAGCAGTCCTAGACTCTACCATATTTCACACAAAGCCTGTTCAACGATCTTATGGCGCCATGAACCTCTAATGGGGACCACCCGTGGCGCTTAGGTGATCAGAGCAATGTTTAACCAAATGTGGCTTTGAAACCCGAGGATCCATATATATTTCATTAGCCCAATAAAGCACGCAGACTTCTGCATATAATCAACGCCTCACCCCACCAGGATTTAAACCCACGATCTTATAATTGTGAAAGGGGAACGCTACCTCTGGGCCACCAGGACAATAAAAGCAGTCCTAGACTCTGCTATATTTCACACAAAGCCTGTTCAACGAGCTTATGGCTCAGTGAACCTCTAATGCGGACCACGCATGCCGCTTAGGTGATCAGAGCAACGTTTTACCAAATGCGGCTTCAAAACACGAGGGTCCATATATATTTCATTAGCCCAATAAAGTACGCGGACTTCTACATATAATCAACACCTCACCCCACCAGGATTTGAAACCACGATCTTATAATTGTCACCGGGGGAACGCTACCTTTGGCAACCAGGAATAAAAGCAGTCCTAGACTCACTATATTTCACAAAGCCCGTTCAACGACCTTATGGCG
>NW_024717289.1:0-1869 GCF_018991925.1 Homarus americanus | reverse complement strand
GGGGTGCCTGGCCCTTACACCCCGGGTCATGTGAAGAGGTGCCCGTCCCTCACACCCCTGTTCATAACACTGTAGGGGTGCCCTGCCCCCACGCCCCGGCTCATGTCACTTATGGGGTGCAAGGCGCTCACACCCCGGGTCATGGTGCTGGAGGGGTGCCCGGCCCTGACACCCCGGGTCAAGTGAAGGGGTGCCCGGACCACACACCATTTTTCAAAGCTCTGTATGGGTGCCTGGCACTCACACCCCGGGTCATGGCACTGAAGGGGTGCCTGGCCCTCACACCCCGGGTCATGGTGCTGCAGGGGTTCCCGGCTTTCACACCCCGATTCATGGCACTGAAGGGGTGCCCGGCCCTCACACCTCGGGTCATGGTGCCTGAGGGGTGCCCGGCCCTCACACCCCGGGTCATGGGGTTGAAGCAGTTACCGGCCCTCACACCCCGATTCTTGGCACTGAAATCGAGCCCGGCCCTAACACTCTGGGCATGAAGCAAGGCGCCTGGCACTCACACCCCGGGTCGGCATTGGCGGTGTCCGCCCCGACGCACTGGGTCATGCCACTGAAGGTGCCCCGGCCTTCACACCCCGGGTCAGGACTGGTGGTGCCCGGCCGTCACACCCCTGGCCATGGCACTGAAGGTATGCCCGGCCCTCACACCCCTGGTCATAGAGCTAAACGAGTGCCCAGCCCTCACCCCAATATGGCACTTAGTGAGGGGACTGGCCCCTACACCCCAAGTCATGGCACTGAAGGAGTGACTGGCTCCTCACACCCCGGGTCATGGCACTGAAGGTATGCCAGGCCCTCACACCCGTGGTCATAGAGCTAAACGAGTGCCCGGCCCTCACCCCCCCCGGGTTATATCATTGAAGGGGTGCCCGTCCCTCACACCCAGGGTCATATTACAGAAAAAATGCCCGGCCCTCACACTCCGGGTCATAGCTCTGAAGGCGTGCCTGGCCCTCACACCCCGGTCATGGCACTGAAAAGGTGCCCGGCCCTCACACCCCGTGTCAGTGAAGGGGTGCCCGGCCCTCACACCCCGGGTCATGGCACTGAAGGTGTGCCCGAACCTCACACCCCGGGTCATGGTGCTGGAGGTGTGCCCGAACCTCACACCCCCGGTCATGTCACTGAAAGGGTGTCCGGCCCTCAAACCCCGGGTCATGTCATTGAAGGGGTGCCCGGCCCTCACACCCCGGGTCATGGCACTGAAGGGGTTCCCGGCTCCCACACCCCGGGTCATGGTGCTGGAGGGGTGCCCGGCCCTGACACCCCGGGTCAAGTGAAGGGGTGCCCTGACCACACACCCTTTTTCAAAGCTCTGTATGGGTGCCTGGCACTCACACCCCGGGTCATGGCACTGAAGGGGTGCCTGGCCCTCACACCTCGGGTCATGGTGCTGAAGGGGTTCCCGGCTTTCACACCCCGATTCATGGCACTGAAGGGGTGCCCGGCCCTCACACCTCGGGTCATGGTGCCTGAGGGGTGCACGGCCCTCACACCCCGGGTCATAGGGTTGAAGCGGTTCCTGGCAATCACACCCCGGGTCATGGTGCTGATGGGGTGCTCGGCCCTCACACCCCGATTCTTCGCACTGAAATCGAGCCCGGCCATAACACTGTGGGTAATGGTGCTGAAGGGGTGCCTGGCACTCACACCCCGGCTCATGGCACTAAAGGGGTGTCCGGCCCTGACGCACTGGGTCATGTCACTGAAGGGGTGCCCGGCCTTCACACCCCGGGTCATGGCACTGAAGCGGTGCCCGGCCGTCACACCCCTGGCCATGGCACTGAAGGTATGCCCGGCCCTCACACCCCTGGTCATAGAGCTAAACGAGTGCTCGGCCCTCACCCCCCGGGTCAT
>NW_024717288.1:0-8166 GCF_018991925.1 Homarus americanus | reverse complement strand
GTACGTCTATGGGAAAGGGTCGCGGAAAGGGGACGTGATTGCTGCCCGTATCATCATTGGGTCTGACTTTGCTTGGGAGATTGGTATCCCCGCATCCCCTGAGCAACGCTCTTGTGCATTATGCAGAAGACCTAACAGCAGCACCCTTATCCACTACCACCTGAGACGTCCCCACACACACAACGCTTCCGTGACGCCTGCTGGACCACCACTCCACGACCCCCTGACGGAGACACGATGATCCTCCCCATACTGGCCAGATATGTTGTAAATAACATTGATTATGTGTTAGAGGAATATCCTTCCTTCCTTAGGCTTTAGTAAGCCCCTTTATAATATTTATACTGTACATACTTGTCACACTTGCCAGATGCTTCTGGTGTCATTGTACAGGGACACCTAGTGACAGCACTAGGATCCCGCTTCCTCTATCAAGGAATAAACAATTGAAATTGAAATTGAAAATTGAATAATGGTAGGTTGATTGAGAGGGCGATGTACTGTACAGAACTAAACAAATAATTTTTTGGAAATACATTGTTTGTAACATTCCGTGCCATAATATTCTGACTTCTACTGTTTAACTATAATCTGCCTACGCTACCGTTCACGGGATGAATATGGGTGCACAATAAACTAGCCGCTGTATGTGGCAAAATTCAAAAGCGGATACCCGCCTTTTTTATTACATACTAGGAAACATCTCACACTCACACACACGTATAGATGATCAGTAAGGAGGAGCCTCGACCTGAGCCCTGACAGAACGTTACAGGTGTGCTATTTCGTCAGGCCGCGGTTAGGAAGTATATGAGAGTGATTTTGGAAGTTATATTTATGTTCCATATAACATATTTATGGTTTATGTGTGTGTGTGTGTGTGTGTGTGTGTGTGTGTGTGTGTGTGTGTCTGTAATTAGGTTAGCTTATGTTTGGTTAGTTATTAGTTGGAGTAAGTTGTAGTGGAGATTTTTCAGGTTAGGTTAGATTAGATTAGGTTAGGTTGTGTTAGATTAGGTTAGTTATTAGTTGGAGTAAGCTGGAGTTAAGATTCTTCTGGATATACAAAACACTAAAGTTATTATCCAGCGTAATCCTCCCACACACCCAAGCAAAATGATTCACAATGGAGACTGATTAATGAATGCTTGTGTTGTGATAATAATTCCTCGTATTGATAAACGAACTTTAAATAAAATGGAACAAGGTTGAGTGATGGTTGTTGAACTGATATAGAAATGTTAAGTGGTAGTAGATATAGTGTAAAATAAGTCATTGAGTGATACTGTAGTTGTATAGTACCCAAGTTTGGTTCACTTGTATGTTACTGAGGAAATTATTCAATTAGGATTTTTTTTACAAGGATGATTGGTGTACCTGAAGTTGATGATCGGTGTTTTTTATTATTTTTTTTATTATATTTTTTTTTTATTATAATGGTTGCCCCTCCTGTAATGAGAATGGCCAGGCCCAAGGGCCACCTAGGCGTGAATTTGTTTAAGGTGTTGAAGCTGTCGCCAACACAACAACCACACCGTGAGTTAATGAGTTGAGTGACCCAGTGTCAAGGAATAGTCCGTGGCCAACTGCACTGGCTAACCATTACCCCGTAACACGACGCGCGAATCGATTAACATCCAGGTCCCCAATTACTGTTGGGTAGACAGAGGTAAATAACGCAAAGAAACTTGCTCATGGTCTCACCCTGCCCGGAAATGGAACCCGGGTTCATTCGCTTGCGAGGCGAGCAAGTTGACAATTACACCGTGTGTCGCCAACGTACACACACACACACACACACACAGACACGTACGTCTCCTAAAGTAGATATGAGAGAGAGAGAGAGAGAGAAGTCTAAGCAGCTTATTATCATCCTACACCAACAGGAAGCGACAGACAGACAGACAGACACATCACAACCACCAAGTTTTTCTCAAATTAACATAATCTCTTGTCGTCGTGTCCGTGTGGCTGTCGTGTTTGTCAATCCAGCAATTTCTCTTCTTTCTTCTCTCATAATTATTTCTTCTTTTATTTAATTTTTTTGTTGATTTTCGTCTTCATTTCTTCATTTAAAATTTTCGTGATTTCTTTCCTTCCCTCTATCCTTCTTTCTTTCCTCGCCATCCTCTTTATTTTCACCCTTCCATCATCTTTATCAGTTTTTCAATTTTCCCTGTCTCCTTCCTCCCTTCCTTTTCCTATTCTCATCTTTCCTTCAACCTTCCCTCCTTCATAATTAATCTCCATCTCTCCCTCTATTCCTTCCTTCATCACCATCATATAAAATCATACTCGCTTCCCCCCCTCCCCTCCCTTTCGTCCCCCCAAAAAAAAATATTCATCCCAACTTAAAAATTCACGTTTCCTGGCCACTGAGATCACCTACCCTGACCTTACCTTTACTTTGACCTGACCTGACCTCTCCCGAATGATGCCTTATACCTTATACCCAAACGATATATACCCATACACCAAATGAAACTCGAAGAGACTGACTATAATGTGTGTGTGTGGATATTAATCTGTTATCATTCAATCAAAAGTTTATAAGGTTTTACAAAGTTGTTTTCATTTTAATGTGGACTGGAGACCCTGTATAATATAAGTTGACTAATACTATACTTATGAGTGGGAGTAAACACTAATTCACATCTCTCTCTCTCTCCCTCTCTCTCTCTCCAGTCTATTTCCCTCGTCTACTCTCTCAATAATATCTTTCTCTCAATCTACATCACTCTCTCTCTCTCTTTCTCTCTCCCAGAATATCAACAGTGAGTAAATATAAATAACCACACGATTTTACAGAATAGGGATATATATGTGTTAGAGAGAGAGAGAGAGAGAGAGAGAGAGAGAGAGAGATAAACTAACCATGGGACCTGATCTATCACTCATTTGAACCTAACCTAACCTAACCTCAACTATGCTTACAGAACCATTCCCCTCCGCCCCCCCCCTCGGCCCCCCAGCCCTTGACTGTAGGAGGAATGGGCGAGATAGGGCAGGAAAGGTCAACTGGGTGAGTATACACAAGGTCAACAGAGGTCAGGAGCCAAGAGGTACAGATCTCCGTGGGTCATGGTGGTCATACTATATAACTGTACTGTAGAAGGTATTGTTTTTCTCTCTCTCTCTCTCTCGCAGATAACCCCCAAGTTTGTTATGACTCTTCCTGGACAGTGTATTTTTATCTTCAAATAGGATATGTTATCGTGTATCTCTTGTTAGAACGAAGGAACAAATAATTTATTGAATAATGGCAGGTTGAGGGAGAAGGCGATGAACTCTACAGAACTAAACAAATAATTTTTTGGAAATACATTGTTTTTAACATTCAGTGCCATAATATTCTGACTTCTACTGTTTAACTATAATCTGCCTACGCTACCGTTCACGGGATGAATATGGGTGCACAATAAACTAGCCGCTGTATGTGGCAAAATTCAAAAGCGGATCCCCGCCTCTTTTATTACATACTAGGAAACATCTCACACTCACACACACGTATAGATGATCAGTAAGGAGGAGCCTCGACCTGAGCCCTGACAGAACGTTACAGGTGTACTATTTCGTCAGGCCGCGGTTAGGAAGTATATGAGAGTGATTTTGGAAGTTATATTTATGTTCCATATAACATATTTATGGTTTATGTGTGTGTGTGTGTGTGTCTGTCTGTCTGTAATTATGTTAGCTTATGTTTGGTTAGTTATTAGTTGGAGTAAGTTGTCGTGGAGATTTTTCAGGTTAGGTTAGATTAGATTAGGTTAGGTTGTGTTAGATTAGGTTAGTTATTAGTTGGAGTAAGCTGGAGTTAAGATTCTTCTGGATATACAAAACACTAAAGTTATTATCCAGCGTAATCCTCCCACACACCCCAGCAAAATGATTCACAATGGAGACTGATTAATGAATGCTTGTGTTGTGATAATAATTCCTCTTATTGATTAACGAACTTTAAATAAAATGGAACAAGGTTGAGTGATGGTTGTTGAACTGATATAGAAATGTTAAGTGGTAGTAGATATAGTGTAAAATAAGTCATTGAGTGATACTGTAGTTGTGTAGTACTGTTACGAACCCTCCACCCAGCACTACGAACCTCGCCATCTATTGTCTTGATCTACCTACCCAGCACCACGAGCAACGCCATCTAGGGACGAGACACGAGTATGACTCGTCTTAGTTAACACTCCGGGGTTTCCCTTCTCCATATCCTGGTTGTTACGTCACTTCCTCCAAGTCTTCTTTGTGAGCTCCAATTCGAGGAGAGAGCACTTGGCTCTGGGAAGTGACCACAGGATCATCTATCCTCTAAACCTACAGCGCAGTGACTACCTACCGTCTTCTACAATACTCAGCCTTACTCGTCAGCCATCTCAGCTCCTCACTTAAGTATTTGTAATCTTGTATTGCCTCTCCCACCTCCACCTTGCTTCAAGATTGTTTTATGTTTTATTAATATGTATATACTGTTAATGTTTAGGTTAAGTTTGGTTAAGGGTAATTTATAAGCTGAATATTTTGTTTAGGGATTTATGGTACTTTATTATACACAACGAAAACTCGCATCCTTTGTCTACCCTTTTATAGTCCGATTGTCTTTGTTTTTTTTTTGTTGTTACCTGTTGGGATCTGGGTAGACGTATAACTATATTCTAAATCCCCAACTCGTAACAAATGGCGACCGTGACAGGATACGACCTTAAGTACCATATTCCTTCCTCCCTTGTTACTCAGTGTTAATTATTCCTCCCAGTCACTTCTGTTCACAATTGCTTTACGGTGGTTTAAAGTTTCCTTCATATGTGTGTGCATATATTGGTATTATCGTACAGTAAGAGTGACAGCCGTAGGATATTAGGTTCCAAGTGTCATAAGGCTTACCTGTTATTACATGTGGCAGTCGTGTAGTAAGTCTTATCGAGTGTAGGGAAGAATCCGGATCTGTTTAATGCCGTACCCTCACTCCAGAGTAGGCTGTTCTATAGTCACTAGTTTACGGTGAAGTGATATCTTGGGACGCCCCGCTCTACCAGGACCCCATTATTATAAAGCCTCAATTATTGTTGTTCTCATTATCTCATTCAGGGTCAATCATACCATTTATCAGGGTTGTTAATCCGGATCTTTATATTAATGCCGTAATACGCCCTTCCTCTTTCAAGTATATCAGGGTTGTTAATCCGGATCTCCGCTAATGCCGTAATACGCCTCAATTTCTTTCTGAAGTATATCAGGTTGTTAATCCGGATCTTTTATACACGCGTAATACGCCCTTCCTCTTTCAAGTATATATCAGGTTGTTAATCCGATCTTTATATTAATGCCGTAATACGCCCTTCCTTCTAAGCATATCAGGTTGTTAATCCGGATCTTTATATTTATGCCGTAATACGCCCTACCTCTTTCAAGTCTCTTATCCTTATCTAAGGATCTTCTCAGAAGAACAATAATCATAAGTGTAATTTCCCTAGGTATAACTTGGTTAGTTTCCGGAACTTTCTGGTTATCCACTGCCGTGATATTTTCTAGGTTATCCACTTATCTTATCTTTTGACCATTAGTTAATTTATCCTATTTTTCTTAACAATGGCCACCTCAGGTTTTGATCTCCAGGATTTTATTGAAAATCCTTCCGTAGCTAAATTACGTGTTAATATCCTGAAGAAAGAATGGAAAGAAATAGCCAACTATTACAATATCCCATTTTCACAGCAACTGACTAAGGAAATGTTAAAAAATCATGTGATTGAAGTGTTGGTTCAACAAGAAGTTTTAAAAGAATCTGCTGTTGACAGATTAACGCCCATGTCCAAGAAACTTCAACCACTATCCACCACCCCTCCTCACTCAGAAGTTGCCTCAGGTCTGGCTAGCCCTCAAGAAGAAACACAACGAATAGACGCCTTAGAACTAGAACGAGCTAGGTTCGAGTTCCAAATCAAAATGAAAGAACTCGAGTTGGAACAGGCCAAGTTGGAGCAGGAGGACAAGTTGGAACAGGCCAAGTTGGAGCAGGAGGTTAGACTGAAAGAACTACAGGTAAGAGAGATAGAAGTCACCTTAACATCGGAGTTTAAATCAAAAGAAGTGGCATTAAGAGAGAAACTAGCTGCTTTTAACCCTGCTACTGCTTCTTCCCTTGTTCCCTGGTTTGATGAATCCGATATGGACGGGTCATTTAGGACTTTTGAGAAAATAGCCGGGAAGAATGAGTGGCCAAAGGACCAGTGGGTGTCAGTGTTAGTACCTAAATTATATGGTAAGGCTCGTAGAGTTTATAACTGTTTAGACTAGACTGATGACTATGATAACGTAAAAAAGAATATCCTCACCTCTTATGCTATCACGCCAGATGGATACCGGCAGTAGTTTCGTAAACTAACCAAACCATTTTCCCACACCTTTGTTGAGTTTGCTCAAGAAAAGCTTAGGTTTTTTAAGAAGTGGTTAGAGGCTACAGAGACCTCCACATTTCAGGATTTGTTAAATTTGGTAGTCCTGGAGGAGTGGATGAGCAAGATACCATTTCACATCTTGAAGCATGTGGAGGAGCGTGGAGAGGTTAATTTAGGGCGTGCTGCTGAACTGGCTGATGCGTACGCTTTGTTGGTGGAGTCACTGGGCAGTAGAGAACATGGTACTTCCCGACATGTTAGGTCCTCCTCTGATGATAACCTTGGGAACGTGAGTGGTAGGTCGAAAGGTCCCACACCTACTCCCCCCGATGCAACCAAGCTTACTTGTTCTAACTGTAAAAACCCAGGCCATACGATCCAGACTTGTAAACACCCAAAGTGTCGAATTGCTAAAAGTAGTTCCCTGGATCCCAAATCCAAACCAATAGCAAATACCAATGTGGAAAGGCCCCATCAGATTCTTTCATTCACCTATGAGGGAAAAATTTCAATCATAGGGTCTCTGTCTTTTCCGCTCAAGACTATGGATATGGCGCAGCACAATCTATCTCTTCCTGTTTAACGTCATTCCTGATATCGTCAATACTAATGAGAGAATTTTAATGGATCTCTATCCCATTCTTCCTATCCATTAAAATCAATGTCTCTTTGATTACTGGGGAAGTAAGAAAATATATGAAAAGACCCAATGCCTGTGTGCGGCATTCATTTATTATTGGGTAATGACTTGGTAGGAGATCTAGTGGTTACTAACATAAAGACAGTCGACTCTCCCTTACCTGTCAACTCCACCACTGACCTTAAAGAAACTATTCCTCATCTTTTCCCATCTTGTGCTGTCACCCGGTCACAGAGTGTGCGAAATGGGCCCTCTTCGTCTAAAACCACCTCTAATATCTTCCTACCCACAGAAGATCTGTACAATAAGACCATTAGTAAGGATGAGCTCGTTAAAGCCCAACAATCTGATCCATCTTTGAATAAACTTCATCATGCAGCAGTTGAGGGTAAAGATTTTAACACCCTTCCGTGGTTTTATTATCATGAAGGGGTTTTGATGAGGGCCTATAGGCCCCCTGAGCTTGCCCATCTAGACACATGGTCTGAAATACATCAAGTGGTAATTCCCACCTCAGTCAGACCAGCATTAATTGCCCTTGCCCATGATGGTATTTCAGGACTTTTGGGAATCCTGAAAACATATAAAAAGCTCCTCCAACACTATTATTGGCCTGGACTTAGGAAGGATGTGTCAAAGTACCTAAAATCTTGTCATATTTGTCAAATGGTAGGAAAACCAAATGAAAGTATAACAGTTATTCCCCATTAAGCCCATCCCAGTATTTTCACATCATTTGGAAAAGGAAGATTGTTGTGGATTGTGTGGGCCCATTACCAAAGACTAAGAAAGGAAATCAATTCCTGCTCACAGTTATGGATACCAGTACACGTTATCCTGAGGCTTTTCCCCTTAAAAGCATCACTTCAAAAAACGTAATCAAACATCTTTTGCACCTTTTCACTTCAGTGGGCATTCCTAAAGAGATCTAATCCGATCAGGGCACCAATTTTACGAGCAATCTTTTCAAACAGGTGATGAAAGACCTCAGTGTGGACCATTGTACATCTTCGGCTTACCACCCACAATCCCAAGGTTGCTTGGAACGGTTCCATCAAACTTTCAAATCAATGATCAAAAAATACTGTATAGAACACCAAAAGGAATGGGATGAAAGCATAGACT
>NW_024717287.1:0-20388 GCF_018991925.1 Homarus americanus | reverse complement strand
GGCCACCCTTCAAGTGACATGACCCGGGTGTGAGGGCAGGCACCCTTCAGTGACATGACGCGGGGTGAGGGCTGGGCACCCCTCCAGCACCATGACCCAGGGTGTGAGGGCCGGGCACGCTTTCAGTACTATGACCCGGGGTGTGAGGGCCGGGCACTCAGTGTCACTAATCGGGGTAGTGAGGGCCGGGCACCCTTTCAGTGTCATGACATGGGTGAGGGCCTGGCACCCTACAGTGCTGCGAATCGGGTGGAGGGGCCGGCACCCTTTCAGTGCTATGATTCAGGGTGTGAGGGCCGGGCACCCTTCAGCACCATGACCCGTGGTGTGAGTGCCGGGCCCCTCCAGCACCATGGCCGGGGTGTGAGGCCGGGCACCCCTTCAGTGCCATGACCTGGGTGTGAGGGATGGGCACCCCTTCAGTGCCATGACCTGGGTGTGAGGGCCGGGCACCCTTCCAGTGACATGACCTGGGTGTGAGGGCCGGGCACTCTTCAGTGCCATGACCCGGGGTGTGAGGGCTGGGCACCCTTCAGTGCCATGACCTGGGTGTGTGAGGGCGGCAGCCCTTTAGTGCCATGACCCAGGGTGTGAGGGCTGGGCACCCCTTCAGTGACATGAACCGGGGTGTGAGGGCCGGGCACCCTTTCAGTGATGACCTGGGTGTGAGGGCCGGGCACCCTCCAGCACCATGACCCGGGTGTGAGGGCCGGGCACCCCTTCAGTACTCATGACCGGTGTGAGGGCCGGGCACCTTCAGTGCCATGACTCGGGGTGTGAGGCCTGGCACCCTTCAGTGCCATGACCCGGGGTGAGGGCTGGCACCCTTCAGTGTGGGACGGTGTGAGGCCGGGCACCCTTCAGTGCCATGAACCGGGGTGTGAGGCCGGGCACTCCTCAGCATTTGACCCGTGGTGTGAGGACTGAATACCTCATGACCCGAGTGGTAGGGGCGGCACCCCTTCAGGTCCATGACCCGGGGTGTGAGCGCCGTGCACCCTTCAGTGACATGACCCGGGGTTGAGTGCCGGGCACTATTCAGTGCTATGAAATGGGGTGATGGCCGGGCACCGATCCAGCACCATGGCCTGTAGGGCCGGACACCCCTTCAGCACCATGACCCGGAGTGTGAGGGCCAGGCACCCCTCAGTGCCAGCGACTTGGGGTGTGAGGGCCGGGCACCCTTAGTGCTGGACCCGGGGTGTGAGGGCCGGGCACCCTTCAGTGACATGACCCGGTGTAGGGCGGACACCTCCAGTGCCATGACCTGGAGTGTGAGGCTGGCCACCCCTTCAGTGACATGACCCGGGTGTGAGGGCGGCACCCTTTCAGTGACATGACGCTGGGGTGAGGGCCGGGCACCCTTCAGCACCATGACCCGGGTGAGGCCGGGCACCCTTCAGTACTATGACCCGGGGTGTGAGGGCCGGCACCTTCAGTGTCACGAATCGGGGTGTGAGGGCCGGGCACCCCTATAGTGCTGCGAACCGGGGTGTGAGGGCCAGGCACCCTTCAATGCTATGAATCAGGGTGTGAGGGCTGGGCACGCCTTCAGCACCATGACCCGTGGTGTGAGTGCCGGGCACCACTCGAGCACGTGGCCGGTGAGCCGGCCCCTTCGTGACATGAACTGGGTGTGAGGGCCGGGCACCCTTTCAGTATGACCCGGGGTGTGAGGGCCAGGCCCTCAGCACCATGACCCGGGTGTGAGGGCTGGGCACCCCTTCAGCAGTACGACCCGGGGTGAGGGCCGGGCAGCCCTTAGTGCCATGACCAGGGGTGTGAGTGCTGGGCACCTTCAGTGACATGACCGTGTAGGCCGGGCACCCTTTCAGTGCCATGCGAAATGGGGTGTGAGGGCCGGGCACCCCTGCTGTTGGTGAACCGGGTGGAGGGCTGGGCACCCTCAATGCCATGAATCGGGTGTGAGGGCTGGCACGCCTTCAGCACCATGACCCGTGGTGAGTGCTGGCACCAACGGTGCCATGGCCTGGTGTGAGGGCGAGGCCCTTTCAGTGGAGGTGGCCTGGGTGTGGGCCGGGCACCCTTTAGTGAGATGATCTGGGGTGAGGGCTGGCACCCTTAGTACTATGATAGGCACCCCTTCAGTGCTATGACCCGGGGTGTGAGGGCTGGCACCCTCCAGCACCATGACCTGGGGTGTAAGGCTGGGCACCCTTTCAGTGACACAACTGTGTGAAGGCCGGGAAACCCCCAGCACCACAACTGGGGGACGAGGGGGCCGGGCACCCCTTTAGTGCTATACCTGGGTGAGAGGGCTGGGCACCTTCAGTGAAATGAATCGGGGTGTGAAGGCTGGCACCCTGAGAGCACCATGACCCAGGGGTTAGGGCCGGGCCTGATTTCAGTGCCAAGAATCAGGGTGTGAGGGCTGGCACCATCAGCATGATGACCCGGGGTGGAGGCCGGGAACCGCTTCAATCCCATGACCCGGGTGAGGGCTGGCACTTTAGGTCCATGACCCGGGGTGTCATGGCCTGCACCCCTTCAATGACATGACCTGGGCGGAGGGCCGGGCACCCTCAGTGACATGACCTGGGTGTGAGGGTCGGGCACCTCCAGCACCATGACCTGGATAGAGGGCTGCACCCTGTGCTATGACTGTGGGTGGAGGGCTGGACACCACTTTAGGTACATGACCAGGTTTAGACCGGAAAATGATGGCAGGTGGGGAGGGCGGGCACCCATCATGCCATGGTCCGTGTGAGGGCTGGGCACCACTTCAGTGACATGACCCGGGGTGGGGAGGGCCAGGCACCGCTTTAGTGACATGACCCCGGGATGGCTGGGCACCCCTTCAGTGACATGACCAAGGGTGTGAGGACCGGGCACCCGTTCAGTGCCATGAATCGGGGTGTGATGTCCGGGCACCCCTCCAGCACCATGGCCCGGGGTGAGGGCAGGGCACCAGTGACATGACCTGGGTGTGGAGGGCCGGGCATCCCTCCAGCACCATGGCCTGGCCAGGAGGGCGGGCACCCTCCAGAACCATGACTTGTGTGTGTGAGGGCCAGGCACCCCTTCAGTCATGACCAGGGGGTGTGAGGCCGGGCAAAGCCAGTGCCATGACCTGGGTGTGGGCTGGCACCCCTTTAGGACATGTCCTGGTGTGGAAGCCGGGCACGCTCAGCACCATGACCTGGGTGAGGCCAGGCACCTTCAGTGCCATAACCCGGGTGTGAGGGCTGCACCCTTCAATGACATGACCTGGGTGGAGGGCTGGGCACCTGTCCAGCACCATGACCCGGGGTGGAGGGCTAGGCACCCTTCAGTGCTGCGACCTGGGTGGAGGGTGGCACCCTTCAGTGCTATGACCTGTGGTGTGAGGGGCCGGGCACCTTTCAGTGACATGACCCTGGAGGTGAGGCCGGGCACCTCCAGCACCATGACCGGTATGAGGCCGGGCACCTTTAGTGCTATGACCCGGGGTGAGGGCTGGAGACCACTTTAGGTATATGACCAGGGCTGAGGCCGAAACCTTCAGTGCCATGGACAGGGGTGTGAGGGCTGGCACCCTATTAGTGCCATGACCTGGGGTGTGAGGGCTGGGCACCACTTCAGTGACATGACCTGGGTGTGAGGGCAGGGCACCGCTACTGACATGACCTGGGTAACCGGCACCCTCCAGCAATTGGTCTGGTGTGAAGGCAGGCCAGTGACATGACCTGTGTGGCCTGGCACCCTCCAGCACCATGGCCTGGGTGAAGGCCGGGCACCCTTCAGTGTCATGACCTGGAGTGTCAGGCCTGACACCCAGCACCATGGCCTGGGGTGAGGGCTCACCTCCAGCACCATGACCCGGTGTGAGGGCCCTGCACCCATTCAGTGCCAATGACCAGGGGAGTGAAGGCCGGGCAAAGCTTCAGTGCCATGGCCAGGGGTGGAGAGGGCCGGGCACCCATCAGCGCCATGACCTGGGTGTGGCCGGGCACCTTTCAGTGACATGACCCGGGGTGTGGAGGCCGGGCACCCCTTCACACCACACCAGGGGTGTCATGGCCGTGCACCCCTTTCAGTGACATGACCTGGGTGAGGGCTGGCACCCCTTTAGTGACATGACCCGGGGAAGGCCGGGCACCCCTCCAGCACCATGACCTGGGTAGTGAGGGCCAGGCACCCCTTCAGTGCCATGACCTGGTGTGAGGGCCTCAGCACCTTTCAGTGCCATGAACGTGGGTGTGGGCACCCTCAGTGTTGTGAACCGGGGTGAGGGCCGGGCACCCTTCTCACATGACCTGGGTGTGAGGGTCGGGCACCCTTCAGTGAAATGAATCGGGTGTGAGGGTTGGCACCCCTTCAGCACCAGACCCAGGGTGTTTGGGCCGGACTCGATTTCAGTGCCAAGAATCAGGGTGAGGCCGGGCATCACAGCACCATGACCCGGGTGTGAGGGTTGGAACCGCTTCAACCCCATGACCGTGAGGGCTGGGCACCCCTTAGGTCCATGACCCGTGGGGTGCGGCTGCACCTTTCAGTGACATGACCCATTGCTGGGCACCTGTTTATGATATGCATCTCTGGTGGGGCGTGCACCCTCCAGCACCATGACTGGGGTGTGAGGGCCAGGCACCTCTTCAGTGCCAGGATCCGGGAGGCCGGGCATCCCTTCAGTGACAAGACCTGTGTGAGGGCTGCACCCTTTCAGTGACATGACCCGTGTGAGGGCCGGGCACCCTCCATGACCTAGAGGGCTAGCACTTTTCAGTGACATGACCCTGGTGAAGGCTGGCACCTCCAGCACCATGACCTGGGAAAATGGGCACCCCTTTTAGTGCTATGACCCGGGGTGTGAGGCCGGGCACCACTTTAGAACATGACCAGGGGTTTGAGGGCGGGCAAACCTTCAGTGCCATGGCTAGGGATAGTGGGCACCCCATCATGCCAAGACCAGGGGTGTGAGGCTGGGCACCACTTCAGTGACACTGCGTGAGAGCGGGCACCCTTTCAGTGACATGACCTGGGGTGTGAGGGCCGGGCACCCTTCAGCACCATGACCCGGGGTGAGTGCCGGTCACCCCTTCAGTGCTATGACCCGGGGTGTGTGAGGGCTGGCACCCCTTCAGTGTCACTAAGGGGGTGTGGAGGGGCCGCACCCTGAGACATGACCCGGGGTGAGGGCCGGGCACCTTTAGTGATATGACCTGCCGGGCACCCTCCAGCACCATGAGCCCGGGGTGTGATGGCCAAGAAACGCTTAGTGCCATGACCTGTGGTGGAGGGCCGGGCACCCCTTCAGTGAACATAACCCGTGTGAGGGCTGGCACCTTTCAGTGACATGACCGGTGTGAAGACTGGCACCTCCAGCACCATGACCTGGGTATGAGGGCCGGGCACCCTTTAGTGCTATGACCCGGGGTGTGAGGGCTGGACACAACTTTAGGTACATGACCAGGGGCTTGAGGCCGGGCAAACCTTCAGTGCCATGGCTGGGGTGAGGGCCGGCACCCTCATTAGTGCTCGACCCGGGGTGGAGGGCTGGGCACCACTTCAGTGACATGACTCCGTGTGAGGGAGGGCACCGCTTTACTGACATGACCTGGGGTGATGTCTGGCACCCTCCAGCACCATGGCCCAGGGTGAAGGCCGGGCACTTTCAGTGACATGACCTGGGTAGGGCGGGCACCCTCCAGCACCATGGCCTGGGGTGGCTGGCACCCCTTCAGTGTCATGACCCGATGTGTCAGGGCCTGACACCCTCCAAGCACCATGGCCTCTGGGGTGTGAGGGCCGGCACCCTCCAGCACCATGACCCGGTGTGAGGGCCAGGCACCCATTCAGTGCCATGACCAGGGTGAAGGCCGGACAAGCAGTGCCATGGCCAGGGGTGTGAGGGCCGGGCACCTCATCAGCGCCATGACCCGGGGTGGAGCGGGCACCTCAGTGACATACATGACCCGGGTGTGAGGCTGGGCAACCTTCACCAAGACCAGGGTGCACCCCTTCAGTGACATGACCAGGGGTGGAGGAAGGCACCCTTAGTGACATGACCCAGGGTGTGAAGGTCGGGCACCCTCCAGCACCATGACCCGGTAGTGGCCAGGCACCCCTTCAGTGCTATGACCCGGGGTGTGAGGGGCCGTGCACCTTTCAGTGCCATGAAACGGGGTAAGGCCGGGCACCCCTACAGTGTTGCAAACCGGGGTGAGGGCCGGCACCCCTTCACATGACCTGGGGTGAGGGTCCGGCAACCCTTCAGTGAAATGAGGGGTGGTGAGGGCTGGGCACCCCTTCAGCACCATGACCAGGGTGTTAGGCCGGGCTCGATTTCAGTGCCAAGAATCAGGGTGAGGCCGGGCACCCCATCAGCACCATGACCTGGGGTGAGGGCCGGAACTGCCCAACCCCATGACCCGGGGTGAGGCCTGGCACCTTTAGGTCCATGACCTGGGTACGGCTGTGCACCCCTTCAGTGACATGACCCGGGGTGAGGGCCGGGCACCCCTTTAGTGACATGACCTGGTGTGCCGGGCAAACCTTCAGTGCCATGGGCAGGGTGTGAGGGCTAGGCACCTCATCAGTGCCATGATCCGGGGTGTGAGGGCTGGGCACCGCTTAGTGACATGACCTGGGGTGGGGCTGGGCACCCTTGTGCTATGAAACGGGGTGTGAGTTACGGGCACCAATACATGCTTTGAACCAGGGGAGGTGGGCACCCTTCACAAGACCTGGGAAGTCAGGGCTGGGCACACCTCCAGCACTATGACCCGGAGGGAGGGCCGGGCAACATCATATATGAAACGGGTTTTAGGATGCCTTCAGGACATGAAACGGGGGCAGGGGCACTTACAGTGTTATAAACCGGTGTGAGGGCCACATGACCCTGTGTGGGGCTGGGCACCCTTCAGCACCATGACCTGGAGTGGAGAGCTGGGCACCCTTCAGTGACATGACCCGTGTGAGAGCGGCACCCTTTGAGGACATGACCCGTGTGAGGCCGTGCACCTTCAGCACCATGACCCCGGATATCGCATGTGCACCATCAGACATGCGACCCGTGAGAGGCCACCCTTTAAGGACATAACCCGGGTGGAAGGCCGGGCACCCCTCCAGCACCCTAGACCTGGGTGAGGGTTGGCACTGAAAGACGACCCGGGGTGAGGGCCGGGCACCAGTGACATGACCTGAGGAGGCTGGCACCCTCCAGCACCATGACCCGTATGAGGGCCGGGCACCTTAGTGCTAAGTGACCCGGGGTGAGGCCGGAGACCACTTCAGGTAGGTGACCAGGGCTGAGGCCAAACCTTCAGTGCGCATGGACAGGGTGTGGAGGCGGGCACCATTAGTGCTGACCCGGTGTGGTGAGGGCTGGGCACCACCAGTGACATGACCTGTGAGGCAGGGCACCGCTTACTGACATGACTGCAAGATCCGGGCACCTCCAGCACCATTGGCCTGGTGAAGGCCGGCACCCTTTCAGTGACATGACCGGTGGAGGCCGGGCACCCTCCAGCACCAGCCTGGGGTGTGAGGCGGGCACCCTTCAGTGTCATGACCGGATGTGTCAGGCTGACACCTCCAGCACCATGGCCTGGGTGAGCGCTGCACCCCTCCAGCACCATGACCCGTGGTGGAGAGGGCCTGCACCCATTCAGAGGCGACCAGGGGTGTGAAGGCCGGGCAAAGCTTCAGTGCGGCCAGGGGTGTGAGGCCGGGCACCTCATCAGCGCCATGACCTGGGTGAGGCCGGCACTTCAGCATTAAGACCAGGTGCATGCGGTGCACCTTCAGTGACATCCGTGAGGGCTGGCACCCTTTGAAAGACATGCATCTCCAGGGTGTGAAGGCTGGGCACGCCTCCAGCACCATGACCTGGTAGGGCCAGGCCCTTCAGTGCCATGACCCGTGTGAGGGCTGCACCTTTCAATGCAAGGAAACGGGGTGAGGCCGGGCACCACAGTGTCAAGAACTGGGTGTGGAGGGCCACCCTTCACATGACCTGGGGTGTGAGGGTCGGGCACCTTCAGTGAAATGAATCGGGGTGTGAGGCTGGGCACCTTCAGCACCATGACCCAGGTGTTAGCTGACCCGATTTCAGTGCCAAGAATCAGGTGTGAGGCTGGCACCCCATCAGCACCTGACCCGGGGTGAGGCTGGAACTGCTTCAACCCCATGACCTGGGTGTGAGGGCTGGGCACCCTTTAGGTCCATGACCCAAGGTGTGCATGTGCACCCCTTCAGTGACACGACCCGGGGTGATTGCTGGCACCCCTTTAGTGATATAACCTTTGTGTGAAGGCCGTGCACCCTCCAGCACCATGAATCTGGGGTGAGGGCCAGGCACCTCTGTGCCATGATCCGTGAGGGCTGGCATCCTTCAGTGACAAGACCTGGGTGTGAGGGCTGGCACCAGTGACATGACCTGGGTGAGGGCAGGCACCTCCAGCACCATGAGGACTCGAGAGGCTGGCACCTTTCAGTGACATGACCTGTGAAGGCCGGGCACCTCCAGCACCATGACCTGGGTATGAGGGCTGGCACCTTTAGTGCTATGACCTGAAGGCCGGGCACCACTTTAGGAACATGACCAGGGGTTTGAGGCCGGGCAACCTTCAGTGCCATGGAAGGATGTGAGGGTCGGGCACCAGTGCCAAGACCAGGGGTGTGAGGGCTGGGCACCACTTCAGTGACATGACCCGTGTGAGAGCCGGGCACCCTTTCAGTGACATGACCTGGGGTGGAGGCCGGGCACCTTCAGCACCACAGACCCGGGTGTGAGTGCGGTCACCCCTTCAGTGCTGACCTGGGTGTGAGGGCCAGGCACCCTCAGTGTCACGAATCGGGGTGTGAGGGCCGGGCACCTTCTCAGACATGACCTGGGGTGGGAGGGCACCCCTTTAGATATAGACCTGGGTGTGGAAGGCCGGGCACCTCCAGCACCATGAGCCGTGATGGCTAAGAAAACGCCTAGTGCCATGACCCGTGGGAGGGCCGGGCACCTTCAGTGCAATAACCCCGGGTGTGAGGCCGGGCACCCTTTCAGACATGACCTGTGTGAAGGCCGGGCACCTCCCTCCAGCACCAGACCTGGGTATGAGGGCGGGCACCCTTTTAGTGCTATGACCCAGGTGTCAGGACACAAATGAAATGACCAGGGGTTTGAGGCGGCAACCTCAATGGCACAGGGGTGAGGGCGGGCACTCATTAGTGCTGACGACCCGGGGTGTGAGGGCTGGGCACCACTTCAGTGACATGACCTGGGGTGTGAGGGCAGGGCACCGCTTTACTGACATGACCGGGGTGGATGTCCGGGCACCCTCCAGCACCATGGCCCGGGGTGTGAAGGGAAACTTTTCAGTGACATGACCTGGGGTGAGGGCGGGCACCTCCAGCACCATGGCCTGGGGTGTGAGGGGGGCGCACCCTTCAGTGTCATGACCCGGATGTGTCAGGGCTGACACCCTCCAGCACCATGACCTGGGGTGTGAGGGCCAGGCACCATCCAGTGATGACCAGGGGTGTGAAGGCTGGACAAAGCTTCAGTGCCATGGCCAGGGTGAAGGCGGCACCATCAGCCATGACCTGGGTGTGAGGGCCGGGCACCCTTTCAGTGACATGACCCGGGGTGAGGGCTGCAACCCTTCAGCACCAAGACCAGTGGTGTCATGGCCGTGCACCCTTCAGTGACATGACCAGGGGTGTGAGGGCCGGGCACCCCTTAGTGACATGACCGGGGTGTGAGGCCGGGCACACCCCTCCAGCACCATGACCCGGGTAGAAGGCCAGGCACCCTTCAGTGCCATGACCCGTGTGAGGGGCCGTGCACCCTTTCAGTGCCATGAAACGGGGTGTGAGGGCCGCACCCCTACAGTGCTGCAAACCGGGGTGTGAGGGCTGGGTACCCCCTCACATGACCTGGGGTGGAGGGTCGGGCACCCCTTCAGTGAAATGAATCGGGTGTGAGGGCTGGGCACCTTCAGCACCATGACCCAGGGTGTTAGGGCCGGGCCCGATTTCAGTGCCAAGAATCAAGGTGTGAGGGCCGGGCACCCCATCAGCACCATGACCCGGGGTGTGAGGGCCGGAACCGCTTCAACCCCATGACCCGTGAGGGCCGGGCACCTTTAGGTCCTGACCGGGGTGTCATGGCCGTGCACCCCTTCAGTGACATGACCCGGGTGTGAGGGCCGGGCACCCCTTTAGTGACATGACCTGGGGTGTGAAGGCCGGGCAAACTTCAGTGCCATGGCCAGGGTGTGAGGGCCGGCACCATCAGTGCCATGATCCGGGTGTGAGGGCCGGGAACCGCTTCAACCCCATGACCTGGGTGTGAGGGGCTGGGCACCCCTTTAGTCCATGACCCGGGTGTGATGGCCGGGCACCCCTTCAGTGACATGACCCGGGGTGTGAGGCCAGGTACCCCCTTTAGTGATATGACCTGGGTGTGAGGCCGTGCACCCTCCAGCACCGCTGCCACCCAAGCGTGAGGGGCCAGGCACCCTCAGTGACATGACCCGGGTGAGGGCCGGGCACCCCTTCAGTGACATGACCCGGGGTGTGAGGGCCGGGCACCTCCAGCACCATGACCCGGGATATCATGGCCGTGCACCCCATCAGTGACATGACCCGGGTGAGGGTCGTGCACCCTTAGTGACATAACCTGGGAAGGCCGGGCACCCCAGCACCATGACCTGGGTGAGGGGCTGCACCCCTTCAGTGCCATGACCCGGGTGTGAGGGCCGGGCACCCTACAGTGCTGCGAACCGGGGTGAGGGCCGGGTACCTTCACATGACCTGGGGTGTGAGGGTCGGGCACCCCTTCAGTGAAATGAATCGAGGTGTGAGGGCTGGGCACCCCGTCAGCACTGACCCAGGGTGTTAGGCCGGACTCGATTTCAGTGCCAAGAATCAGGGTGTGAGGGCCGGGCACCCCATCAGCACCATGACCCGGGGTGTGAGGCCGGGAACCGCTTCAACCCCATGACCGGGGTGTGAGGGCTGGGCACCCTTAGGTCCATGACCTGGTGTCATGGCTGCACCCCTTCAGTGACATGATCCGGGGTGTGATTGCGGGCACCCTTTAGTGATATGACCTTGGTGTGAAGGCCGTGCACCCTCCAGCACCATGACTTGGGGTGTGAGGGCCAGGCACCTCTTCAGTGCCATGATCCGGGGTGAGGGCCGGGCATCCCTTCAGTGACAAGACCCGGGGTGTGAGGGCGGGCACCCCTTCAGTGACGTGACCTGGTGAGGGCTGGGCACCTTCAGCACCATGACCCGGTGTTAGGCCGGCCTGATTTCAGTGCCAAGAATCAGGGTGGAGGGCCGGGCACCCCATCAGCACCATGACCCGGGGTGTGAGGGCCGGGAACCGCTTCAACCCCATGACCGGGGTGTGAGGGCTGCACTTTAGGTCCATGACCCGGGGTGTCATGGCCGTGCACCCTTCAGTGACATGACCCGGGGGCATCCTTCAGTGACAAGATTCCGGGGTGTGAGGCCGGGCACCTTTCAGTGACGTGACCCGGGTGTGGGGCTGGGCACCTCCAGCACTATGACCCGGGGTGGAGGGCCGGGCACCTCAGTGACATGACCCGTGTGAAGGCCGGGCAACCCCTCCAGCACCATGACCGGGGTGGTATGAGGGGGTCGGGCACCCTTAGTGTTATGACCTGCAGGAGGGCTGGGCACCACTTTTTAGGAACATGACCAGGGTTTGAGGGGCGGGCAAACCTTCAGCAAAGGCGGCCAGGGGATGTGGAGGGCCGGGCACCCCATCAATGCCGCACTAGGGGTGTGAGGGTTGGGCACCATTTAAGTGACACATGACCCGGGGTGTGAGAGCTGGCACCCCTTTCAGTGACATGACCTGGGGTAAGAGGCTGGCACCCCTTCAGCACTATGACCCGGGGTGTGAGTGCCGATCACCCCTTCAGGCAGTTATGACCTGGGTGAGGCTGGCACTTTTCAGTGTCACGAGAATCGTGAGGCCGGGCACCCTTTCTGTGACATGACCTGTGAGGGGAAGGGCACCTTTAGCGATATGACCTGGGGTGTGGAGTGCCGGGCACCCTCCAGCACCATGAGCCCGGGGTGTGATGGCCAGAAACGCTTCTCCAGTCCCATGACCGTGGTGGAGGGCCGGCACCCCTTCAGTGACATGACCCGGGTGTGAGGCTGGCACCTTCAGTAACATGACCTGGTGGGAGGGCCGGGCACCTCTACAGACATGACCCGGGGTGTGAAGGCTGGGCACCTCCAGCACCTGGCGACCTGGGGTATGAGGGCCGGGCACCTCTTTAGTGCTATGACCCGGGGTGTGAGGGCCGGACAGAACTTAGGTACATGACCAGGGGTTTGAGGGCCGGGCAAACCTTCAGGTGCCATGGCCAGGTGTGGGAGGGCCGGGCACCTCATCAGTGCCATGATCCGGGGTGAGGGCTGGGCACTGCTTAAGTGACATGGACCTGGGTGTGAGGGCTGGGCACCCCTCAGGCGACATGACCAAGGGCGAGGACCGGCACCTGTTCAGCCATGACCCGGGGTTTGAGGGCCGGGCACCCTACAGTGTTGCGAACTGGGGTGTGAGGGCCGGGCACCTTCACATGACCTGGGTGAGGTCGGGCACCCCTTCAGTGAATGAATCGGGTGTGAGGGCTGGGCACCCTTCGCACCATGACCCAGGGTGTTAGGGCTGGCCTGATTTCAGTGCCAAGAATCAGGGTGTGAGGGCCGGGCAACTTATCAGCACCACATGACCTGGGTGTGAGGCTGGAACTGCTTCTAACCTTTACGACCTGGGGTAGGCTGCACCCTTTAGGTCTGGCGACCAAAAGTCATGGCTGTGTACCCTTTTTAGCAGGCGACCGTGTGACGTTGTGGTACCCTTTAGTGATATGACCTTGGTTGAAGGCCGTGCACCCCTCCTGAAAACCATTACCCTGGGGTGGAGGGCTAGGCACCCTTCTGGGGTGCTATCCGGGGTAGGGCTGGCACCCCTCAGTGACATGACCCGGGGTGAGGGCACTTCTCCAGCACCGTGACCTGGGGTGAGGGTTGGCACCCTCAGTGACACACACCACATGACCTGGGGTATGAGGGCTGCACCTCAGGCGACCTGGGGTGAGGGCTGGACACAAACTTTTAGGTACATGACCAGGGGTTTGAGGGCTGGCAAACCTTCATGCCATGGCCAGGGGTGAGGCTGGGCACCGCTTTAGTGACATGACCTGGGGTGTGAGGGCTGGGCACTCACAGTGACATGACCAAGTGGGTGGGGGAGGACTGGCACCTGTTCAGTGCCAGGAATCGGGTGATGTCCGGGCTCCCTCCAGCACCATGGCCCGGGGGTGAGGGCCGGGCACCCTTCAGTGACATGACCTGGGTGAGGGTTGGGCACCCTCCAGCACCATGGCCTGGGGTGGGAGGGCTGGCTCCCTTCAGTGTCATGACCCGGACAGGTTAGGCCTGACACCTCCACACTATGGGACTGGGGTGTGTGAGGGCCGGCACCTCCAGAACCATGACTCGGTGTGTGAGGGCCAGGCACCCCTTCTGAAAAGGCGACCAGGGGTGAGGGCTGGGCAAAGCTGGTGCCATGACCTGCCTGAGAGCTGGGCACCCCTTTAGTGACATGACCTGGGTGTGAAGGCACGGGCACCCTCCAGCACTATGACCTGGGGTGTGAGGGCCAGGCACCCTCCAGAGCACTATGACCTGGGGTATGAGGCTGGGTACCCATTTAGTGCTATGACCTGGGTTGTGAGGGGTCGGGCACCACTTTAGAACATGACTAGGGTTTGAGGGCCGGGCAAACCTTCAGTGCCATGGCTCTGATGAGGGTCGGGCACCTCATCAGTGCTACATGACCCGGGGTGAGGAAGGCACCGCTTTTAGTGACATGACCCGGGGGTGGGGAGGGCTGGCACCCCTGTCAGTGACATGACCATGGGTGTGAGGGCTACACCTTTCAGGACATGACCCGGGGTGTGAGGGCTGGCACCCGTCCAGCACCATGACCCGGGGTGTGAGGGCTAGGGCACCCTTCAGTGCCATGACCCGGGGTGTGAGGGCTGCACCCTCTGTGACATGACCTGTAGTGTGAGGGCTGGGCACCCTTTCAGTGACATGACCCGGGAGGAGGGCTGGCACCTCCAGCACTACATGACCCTGGGAGTGAGGGGTTGCACTTTTTCAGTGACACACCTGCCTGAAGGACGGGCAGCACCCCAGCACCATGACCCGGGGTATGAGGCCGGGCACCTTTTTAGTGCGACCTGGGGTGAGGGCTGAGACCACTTTAGGTACATGACCAGCGCTTTGAGGCCGAGGACAAACCTTCAGTGCCATGGTGGCCAGGGGTTGTGGCGCTGGGCACCATCTGTGACATGACCTGTGGTGTGAGGGCAGGGGCACGGCTTACTCGACATGACCCGGGGGTGTGAGGGCTGGGCACCCCTTCAGGGACATGACCAAGGGTAGGACCGCACCTGTTCAGTGCCATGAATCGGGGTGATGTCCGGGCACCTCACACTGGGTCTGGTGTGTGAAGGCCGGGCACTGTAGTGACATGACCTGGGGTTGAGGGCCGGGCACCCCTCCAGCACTATGGCTCAGGTGTGAGGACCGGCACTCCTCCAGCACCATGTGACCGTGTGTGAGGGCCAGGCACCCATTCAGTGCCATGACCAGGGGTGTGAAGGCCGGGCAAAGCTTCAGTGCCATGCACAGGGTGTGAGGGCCGGGCACCCCATCAGCCTATGACCCGGGGTGTGAGGGGCTGGCACCTCAGTGACATGACCCTGGGTGTGAGGGCCGGGCACCCCTTCAGCACTATGACCCGGGGTGTCATGGCCATGCACCCCTTCAGTGACATGACCTGGGGTGAGGCCGGCACCTTAGTGACATGACCTGGGGTGTGAAGGCACCCCTCTGGCACCCTATGACCCGGGTAAGGAGGGGGTCCAGGCACCCCTTCAGTGCCATGACCCGGGGTGGGAAGGGCACCCTTTCAGAAAAGCCATGAAACGGGGTGGAGGGCTGGCACCCCTGGGCAGTGCTGGGTGAACTGGGGGTGTGGAGGGCTGGGTACCACTTCACATGACCTGGGGTGTGAGGGTCGGGCACCCTTCAGTGAAAATGAATCGGGGGTGTGAGGAAGCAGCACCCCTTCTCAGCAGCCCATGACCCAGGGTGTTAGGGCTGGGCTCACTCTCAGTGCTAAGAATCAGGTGTGAGGGCCGGGCACCCCATCAGCACCATGACCCGGGGTGTGAGGGCTGGGAACCGGGTTTCTCTAACCCCATGACCCGGGGTGTGAGGGCCGGCACCTTAGGGGTCCATGACCCGGGTAAACAGTGGCTGCACCCCTTCAGTGAGACATGACCTGGGTGTGAGGGCTGCACCCTTAGTGACATGACCTGGGGTGTGAAGGGCACCTCCAGCACCAGCGACTGGGGTGTGAGGGCTAGCACCTCTTCAGTGCCATGACCCAGGGGTGAGGGCCGGGCACCCCTTCAGTGACATGAGGACTGCGGTGTGTGAGGGCTGGGCACCTTTTCAGTGTCATGACCTGTGTGGCGGGCACCAGTGTGTCATGACCCGGATGTGTTAGGGCCTGACACCTCCAGCACCATGGCCCGGGTGAGGCCGGGCACCTCCAGAACCATGACCTGGTGGGAGGGCCAGGCACCCCTTTCAGTGCCATGACCAGGGGGGTGTGAGGGCCGGGCAAAGCTTCAGTGCCATGGTGGCTAGGGGTGTGAGGGCTGGCACCCCATCAGTGCCATGACCCAGGGTGTGAGGGCCGGGCACCCCTATGCCATGAAACGGGGTGTGAGTGACGGGCACCACAGCATGCTTTTGAACCAGGGTGTGAGGGTGGAGCACCTTCACAAGACCTGCAAACAGGGTTGGGCACCCTCCAGCACCATGACCCGGAGTGTGAGGGCCGGGCAGTCCATATGACATGAACCGGGGTTTAGGCCAAGCACTCTTCAGTGACATGAAACGGGGTGGGGGCAGCACCCATCAGTGACATGACCTGGGGTGTGAGGGTCGTGCACCCTTTGGTGACATAACTGTGTGAAGGCCGGGCACCTCCAGCACCATGACCGGGTGAGGCCGGCACCCCTCTCAGTGTCATGACCCTGGGTGTGAGGGCCGGCACCCTACAGTGTTGGCGGGGAACCGGGGTGTGTGGAGGGCCTGGTACCCCTTCACATGACCTGGGGTGAGTGGGGGTCGGGCACCCCTTCAGTGAAATGAATCGGGGTGTGAGGGCTGGGCAGCACCCTTCAGCACCATGACCCAGGGTGTTAGGGCCGGCCCATTTCAGTGCCAAGAATCAGGGTGTGAGGCTGGCACCCCATCGCCTATGACCTGGGTGTGAGGGCCAACTGCCCCAACCTCTATGACCTGGGGTTTGAGGGCTGGGCACTCCAGTCCATGACCCGGGGTGTCAGGGTGGCTGTGCACCCCTTCAGTGACATGACCCGGGGTGGGGATTAAGCCGGGCACCCCTTAGTGACATGACCTGGGTGAAGGCCGCACCCCTCCAGCACCATGACCTGGGGGTGAGGGCCAGGCACCTCTTCAGTGCCATGACCTGGGTGAGGCCATCCTTCAGTGACACATTCCGGGTGTGAGGGCCGGGCACCCTCAGTGACATGACCTGCATGAGGGTTTGGCACCCTCCAGCACCATGACCTGGGTTTGAAGGCCGGCACCCCTCCAGCACCATGACCTGGGAGTATGAGGTTGGTACCCTTTAGTGCTATGACCTGGGGTGTGAGGGCCGGGCACCACTTAGGAACATGACTAGGGGTTTGAGGGCCGGGCAAACCTCAGTGCCATGGCCTGGGATGTGAGGGTCGGGCACCCCTATCAGTGCTATGACCCAGGGTGAGGGCTGGGCACCACTTCAGTGACATGACCCGGTGTGAGAGCCGGGCACCCTTTTCAGTGACATGACCTGGGGTGTGAGGGCAGGCACCCCTTCAGCACCATGACCTGGGTGTGAGTGCCGGGTCACCCCTTCAGTGCCAAGACCCAAAAGAGGGCCCCTCTAGTGTCACAGAATAAAAGAGGCCGGGCACCCCTTCTGTGACATGACTCTGGGGTGTGAGGCTGGGCACCTCTTTCTGTGCAACATGACCCAGGTGTGAGGGCCGGGCACCTCAGTGACATGACCTGGGGTGTGAGGGCCGGGCCCTTCAGCACCATGACCTGGGGGTGTGAGGGCCGGGCACCTTTCAGTGACATAACCTGGGTGAGGGCTGGGCACCCTTTCAGTGACATGACCTGGGTGAGGGGTTGGACTCCTCCAGCACTATGACCCAGGGTGTGGCTGCTGGGCACCTCTCCAGCACCTGGCGACTGGGGTAAGGAGGGGTTGGGCACCTCTTAGTGCTGGCGACCCCGGGGTGTGAGGGCTGGACACAACCCTTTAGGTACATGACCAGGGGTTTGAGGCCGTGCAAACCTTCAGTGCCATGGCCAGGGTGAGCGCCAAACCCTATCAGTGCCTATGATCCGGGGTGTGAGGGCTGGGCACCGCTTTAGTGACATGACCTGGGGTGTGTGAGGGCTGGGCACCTTCAGTGATGGCGACCAAGGGTGTGAGACTGCACCTGCTCAGTGCCGCGAATCAAAAATAGGGCTGGGCAGCCCACCAGCACTATGACCCGGAGTGTGAGGGCCGGCACCATAAGTGACACATGAACCGGGTTTAGGGCTGGCCTCTTCAGGTGACATGAAACGGTGGGGGCAGGGCACCCTTACAGGCATGGAACTGTGAAAAGGCACTCACATGACCTGGGTAAGGGCTGGCACCCCTTCAACACTATGACCTGAGTGTGAGGCCAGGCACCCTTCAGTGCCATGACCCGAGTGTGAGAGCTGGGAACCCCTTCAGTGACATGACCCGTGGAGAGCTGGGCACCCTTTCAGGTGACATGACCTGGGGTGTGAGGCTGGGAACCCTTCAGCACCATGGACCGGGGGTGTGAGGGCTGGGCACCTCCAGAACCATGACTCTGGTGTGTGAGGCCAGGCACCCCTTCAGTGCAGAC
This sequence comes from Homarus americanus, assembly GCF_018991925.1. Classification (NCBI taxonomy): domain Eukaryota; kingdom Metazoa; phylum Arthropoda; class Malacostraca; order Decapoda; family Nephropidae; genus Homarus; species Homarus americanus. Next base: position 2,359 of record NW_024717287.1, on the reverse strand, counting down.
CAGGGTGTGGAGGGCTGGGCAAAGCCAGTGCCATGACCTGGGTAAGAGGAGCTGGCACCCCTTTAGTGACATGACCTGGGTGAAGGCACACCCCCTTCCAGCACCATGACTCGGGGTGAGGGCCAGGCACCTCCAGCACCATGACCCGGGGTATGAGGCTGGGTACCCATTTAGTGCTAAGGACCTGGCTAGAGGGGTCACACCATTTAGGAACATGACCAGGGGGTTTGAGGGCCGGGCAAACCTTCAGTGCCATGGGGTTCTGGGATGGGCACCCATCAGTGCCAAGGACCCGGGGTGAGGGCTACACCGCTTTAGTGACATGACCTGGGTGTGTGAGGGCTGGGCACCCTCTTTCAGTAACATGACCCTGGGTGAGGCTGGGCACCTGTCCAGCACCATGACCTGGGGTGAGAGGGCTTAGGCACCCCTTTAGTGCTATGACCTGGTGTGAGGCTGGGCACCCCTTCAGTGACATGACCTGTAGGTGAGGCTGGCACCTTTTCAGTGACATGACCCGGGAGGTGAGGGCTACACCCCTCCAGCACCATGCGACCCTGGGAGGAGGGCTGGGCACTCTTCAGTGACATGACCTGGGGTTCGAAGGACGGGGGTACCCCTCCAGCACCATGACCTGTATAGAGGCTGGGCACCCCTTAGTGCTACCTGGGTGGAGGGTGGAGACCTCACTTAGGCACATGACCAGTGCTTTGAGGGCCGGACAAAACCTTCTGGGTGCCATGGCCAGGGGTTGTGGTGGCCGGGCACCTCATCTGTGACATGACCTGCGGTGTGAGGGCAGGGCACGGCTTTACTGACATGACCCGTGTGGAGGGCTGGGGCACCCCTTCAGGGACATGACCAAGGGTGAGACTGCACCTGTTCAGTGCCATGAACTGGGTGTGATGTCCGGGCACCCCTGGCACCAAGTGGCCCGGGGTGAAGGCCGGGCACCTTTTCAGTGACATGCACCCGGCTTGAGGGCCGGGCACTCTCCAGCACCATGGCCTGGGTGTGAGGACCGGCACCTCTCCAGCACTATGACCCGGTGGGGAGGCCAGGCACCCATTCAGTGCCATGACCAGGGGGTGTGTGAAGGCCGGGCAAGCTTCAGTGCCATGCTAGGGGTGTGAGGGCTACACCATCAGCGCGACCTGGGGTGTGAGGGCTGGCACCTTTCAGTGACATGACCTGGGGTGTGTGAGGGCTGGGCACTTCTCCAGCACCATGACCCGTGGGGTGTCATGGCCATGCAGCACCCCTTCAGTGACATGACCCGGGGGTGTGAGGGGCTGCACCCCTTAGTGACATGGACCCAGGTGAAGGCTGGGCACCCTCCAGCACCATGACCCGGGTAGGTGAGGGCCAGGCACCCCTTCAGTGCCAAGTGACCCGGGTGGAGGGGCTGGCACTTTCAGTGCCATGAAACGGGGTGAGGCCGGGCACCCCACAGTTGCGAACCGGGGTGTGAGGGCTGGGCACCAGGACCTGGGGTGTGGAGGGTCGGGCACCCTTCAGTGAAATGAATCGGGGTGTGAGGGCTGGGCACCCCTTCAGCAATCTGGCGACCCAGGGCAAGAAGGGCTCACTTCAGTGCCAAGAATCAGGGTGTGAGTGGCCGGGCACCCCATCAGCAACTATGACCCGGGGTGTGAGGGCTGAACCAAGCCCAACCCCATGACCCGGGGTGAGGTTGGCACTTTAGGTCCACATGACCTGGGGTAAACAGGTGGCCGTGCACCCCCTTCAGTGACATGACCTGGGTTAGAGGGCTGGCACCCTTTAGTGACATGACCTGGGGTGTGAAGGCTGGGCACCCCCTCCAGCACCATGACCTGGGGTGTGAGGGCCAGGCACCCTCTTCAGTGCCATGACCCAGGGTGAGGGCTGGGCACCTTCAGTGACATGACCTGTGGTGTGAGGCTGGGCACCTTCAGTGTCATGACCTGGGTGTGAGGGCGGGCACCCTTCAGTGTCAAGTGACCTGATGTGTCAGGGCCTGGACACCCTCCAGCACCATGGCCGGGGTGAGGGCTGGCACCCTCCAGAACCACATGACCTGGTGTGGTGAGGCCAGGCACCTTCAGTGCCATGACCAGGGGTGAGGGCTGGGCAAAGCTTGAAAGTGCCATGGCCAGGGTGGACGGCCGGGCACTCTACTGCGCCATGACCCAGGTGTGTGAGGGGTTGGCACCCCTCAAGTGCTATGAAACGGGTGTGAAAGTGACGGCACCAATACATTGCTTTTGAAACTCAGGGTGTGAGGGTGGAGCACTTCACAAGCACCCGGGTGTCAGGCTGGGCACCCCTCCAGCACCATGACCTGGAGGTGAGGGCCGGGCAGTCCATAAGTGACATG
>NW_024717286.1:0-13179 GCF_018991925.1 Homarus americanus | reverse complement strand
TTTTTATACTCGATCAAGGGACTTTGTTATACTCGATCACTGGACTTTTGTTATACTCGATTAGGGGACTTTGTTATCCTCGACCAGAGGCCTTTGTTATACTCGATCAGGGGACTTTGTTATACTCGATAAGGGGACTTTATTATACTTGATAAGGGAATTTGTTATACTCGATAAGGGGACTTAATGTTTGTCTCGAACAGGGTACTTTGTTATACTCGACCAGGGGACTTCGTTATACTCGATTAGGCGTCTTTGTTATAATCGATCATGGGACTTTGTTATACTCGATGAGGGGCCTTTGTTATACTCGATCAGAGGCCTTAGTTATACTAGATCAGGGGACTTTTTATATTCGATTAGGGGCCATGTTTGGAATCGATGAGGGGCCTTTGTAATACTCGATCAGGAGACTTTGTTATACTCGAACGGAGGACTTTCATATACTCGTGCAGGGGGCTTTGTTATATTCGATCAGGGGACTTTTATATACTCGACCAGGGGACTTTGTTATACACGACCAGGAGACTTTGTTATACTCGACCAGGGGACTTTTTTATACTTGACCAATGGACTTTGTTATACTCGATGAGGGCCCTTTATTATACTCGATCAGGGGCATTTGTTATACTCGAGCAAGGGACTTTGTTATACACGATCAGGGGACTTTTTTATACTCGACCAGAGGACTTTGTTATACTCGATCAGGGGACCTTGTTATACTCAATCAGGGGACTTTGTTATACTCGATTAGGGGCCTTTGTTATACTTGATGAGGGGTTTTGTTATACCTGACCAGGGGACTTGTTATACTCTGATCAGACTTGTTTTACCTGACTAGGACTTTTTATACTTGATCAGGGACTTTGTCATACTCGATCAGTGACTTTCCTATATTTGGAGCGTATTTTAATTCTTTTGCTATACTCGACATGAGGGTCTTGTTATAATGCATCAGGGACTTTGTTATACTCGACCAGGGACTTTGTTATACTCGATGAGGGGACTTTGTTATACTCGATCAGGGGACTTTGTTATACTTGATTAGGGGACTTTGTTATACTCGATCAGGGGACTTTGTTATACTTGATTAGAGGACTTTTTATACTCGACCAGGGGCCTTTGTTATGCTCGATTAGAAAACTTTGTTATACTCGACCAGGGGACTTTGTTATACTCCACCAGGGACTTGTTATACTCTATCAGGGGATATGTTATACTCGATCAGGGGACTTTGTTATACTCGGTTCAGGGGACTTTGTTATACTCGTCCAGGGGGCTTTGTTATACTAGCATCAGAGGACTTTGTTATACTCGATGAGGGTACTTTGTCTTACTCGATCAGGGCCCTTTGTTATACTCGACCAGGGGACTTTGTTATAATCGATTAGGGGACTTTGTTATGCTCGATCTGGGGACTTTGTTAAACTGGGCCAGGAGACGTTGTTATACTCGATCAGGGGATATGTTATACTCGATCAGGGGACTTTGTTATACTGTAGCAGGGGACTTTGTTATACTCAACTAGGGTCTTTTTTATACTCAATGAGGGGACTTTGTCATACTCGACCAGGGGACTTTGTTATACTCATCCAGGGGTGTATTGTTATACTCGATCAGGGGACTTTGTTATACTCGATCAGGGAACTTTGTTATACTCAACTAGGGGGCTTTTTTATACTCAATGAGGGGACTTTGTCATACTCGACCATGGGACTTTGTTATAATCGATTAGGGGACTTTGTTATGCACGATATGGGGGCTTTGTTACACTGGGCCAGGGGACTTTTTTGTACTCGATTAGGTGACTTTGTTATACTGGACCAGGGGACTTTTTTATACTTGACCAATGGACTTTGTTATACTCGATAAGGGGACTTTATTATACTTGATAAGGGAATTTGTTATACTCGATAAGGGGACTTAATGTTAGACTCGAACAGGGGACTTTGTTTTACTCAACCAGGGGACTTTGTTATACTCGATTAGGCGGCTTTGTTATGTTCGATCAGGGTACTTTCTTATGCTCGATGTGGGGCCTTTGTTATACTCGATAAGGGGCCTTTGTTATACTAGATCAGGGGACTTTGTTATACACGATTAGAGGCCTTTTTTGAACTCGATTAGGGGACTTTGTTATACTCGAACAGGGGGCTTTGTTATACTCGATCAGGGGACTTTGTAATACTCGATCAGGAGGCTTTGTTATACTCGATGAGGGGACTTTGCTATACTCGACCAGGGGACTTTCTTATACTCGAGCAGGGGGCTTTGTTATACCCCGATTAGGAGACTTTGTTATACTCGATCAGGAGGCTTTGTCATATTCGATCAGGGGACTTTGCTATACTCGACCAGTGGACTTTGTTATACTCGAACAGGGGACATTGTTATTCTCGACCAGGGGACTTTGTTATATTCGATTAGGCGGCTTGTTATACTCGATCAGGGGACTTTCTTACACTCGAGCAGGGGGCTTTGTTATATTCGATCAGGGGACTTTGTTATACTCGATGAGGAGGCTTTGTTATACTTTATCAGGGGACTTTGCTATACTCGACCAGGGGACTTTGTTACACTCGATTAGGGGCCTTTTTTGGACTCGATGAGGGGCCTTTGTTATACTCGATCAGGAGACTTTGTTATACTCGATCAGGTGACTTTCTTATACTCGAGCAGGGGGCTTTGTTATATTCGATCAGGGTCTTTGTTATACTCGATGAGGAGGCTTTGTTATACTTTATCAGGGGACTTTGCTATACTCGACCAGGGGACTTTGTTATACACGAACCGGGGACTTTGTTATACTCGACCAGGGGACTTTTTTATACTTGACCAGAGGACTTTGTTATATTCGATTCGGGAAATTTGTTATGCTCGATCAGGGGACTTTGTTATACTCGAGCAGGGGACTTTGTTTACTGGATCAGGGGACTTTTTTATGCTCGACCAGAGGACTTTGTTATATTCGATTAGGGGACTTTGTTATACTCGAACCAGGGGACTTTTTTATACTTGACCAATGGAATTTGTTCTACTCAATGAGGGGCCTTTGTTATACTCGATCAGGGGACTTTGTTATACACGACCAGGAGACTTTGTTATATGCGATCAGGGGACTTTTTTATACTCGACCAGAGGACTTTGTTATACTCGATCAGGGGATATGTTATAATCGATCAGGGGACTTTGTTATACTCAACCAGAGGACTTTGTTATACTCATTCAGGGGACTTTGTTATACTCGATTACGGGCCTTTGTTATATTTTATGAGAGGGTTTTGTTATACTCGACCAGGGGACTTTGTTATACTCGATCAGGGGACTTTGTTAGACACGATCAGGGGATATGTTATACTCGATCAGGGGACTTTGTTATACTTAATTAGGGGACTTTGTTATACTCGATTAGGGAACTTTGTTATACTTGATCAGAGGTCTTTGTTATACTCGACCAGGGGCCTTTGTTATGCTCGATTAGAAAACTTTGTTATTCTCGACCAGGGGACTTTGTTATACTCCACCTGGGCCTTTGTTATACTCGATCAGGGGATATGTTATACTCGATCAGGGGACTTTGTTATACTCGGTAGAGGGGACTTTGTTATACTCGTCCAGGGGACTTTGTTATACTAGTATCAAAGGACTTTGTTATACTCGATGAGGGGACTTTGTCTTACTCGATCAGGGCCCTTTGTTATACTCGACCAGAGGACTTTGTTATAATCGATTAGGGGACTTTGTTATGCTCGATCTGGGCACTTTGTTATACTGGGGCAGGAGACGTTGTTATACTCGATCAGGGGATATGTTATACTCGATCAGGGGACTTTGTTATACTGGACCAGGAGACTTTGTTATACTCATCCAGGGGGCTTTGTTATACTCGATCAGAGGACTTTGTTATACTCGATCAGATGACTTTGTCTTACTCGATCAGGGCCGTTTGCTATACTCGACCGGGGGACTTTGTTATAATCGATCAGTGGACTTTAGTATGCTCGATCTAGGTGACTTTATTATACTGGGCAAGCGGACTTTTTTATATTCGATCAGGGGACTTTGTTACACTGGACCAGGGGACATTTTTATACTCGATTAGGGGACTTTGTTATACTCGATCAGGGGACTTTTGTTACATTCGATTAGGGGACTGTGTTATACTCGATAATGGGACTTTGTTATACTGGACCAGGGGACTTTTTTATACTCGATCAGGGGACTTTGTCATATTCGACCAGAGGATTTTGTTATACTCGATTAGGGGATATGTTATACTCGAACAGAGGACTTTGCTATACTCGATCAGGGGACTTTGTTATACTTGATTAGGGGACTTTGTTATACTCGATCAGGGGACTTTGTTATACTCCACCAGGGACTTTGTTATACTCGATCAGGGGATATGTTATACTCGACCTCGGAACTTTGTTATACTCGATTAGGCGGCTTTTTTATACTCGATCAGGGGACTTTCTTATAATCGATGAGGGGCCTTTGTTATACTCGATCAGGGGCCTTTGTTATACTAGATCAGGGGACTTTGTTATACTCGATTTGAGGTCTTTTTTGGACTCGATCAGTGGACTTTGTTATACTCGAGCAGAGGGGCTTTGTTATACTCGATCAGGGGACTTTGTTGTACTCGATCAGGAGGCTTTGTTATACTCAATGAGGTGACTTTGCTATACTCGACAAGGGGACTTCGTTATACTCGAACAGGGGGCTTTGTTATACTCGATTAGGGGACATTGTTATACTCGATCAGTAGGCTTTGTTATACTCCATCAGGCGACTTTGCTATACTCGAAAAGGGGACTTTGTTATACTCGATTAGGGGACTTTGTTATACTCGACCAGGGAACTTTTTTATACTTGACCAATGGAGTTTGTTATACTCGATGAGGGGCCTTTGTTATACTCGACCAGGGGACTTTGCTATAGTCGACCAGGGGACTTTGTTATACTCGATTAAGGGACTTTGTTATACTCGACCAGGGACTTTGTTATACTCGATTAGGGGACTTTGTTATACTCGATTAGGGGACTTTGTTATACTCGATGAGGAGGCTTTGCTATACTCGACCAGGGGACTTTGCTATAGTCGACCAGGGGACTTTGTTATACTCGATTAAGGGACTTTGTTATACTCGAACCAGAGGACTTTGTTATACTCGTCTAGGCAGCTTTTTTATACTCGATCAGGGGACTTTGTTATACTCGATCATGGGACTTTGTCTTACTCGATGAGGGCCCTTTGCTATACTGGACCGGGGAATTTTTTATAAACGATCAGGGGACTTTGGTATGCTCGATCTAAGGACTTTGTTATAATGGGCCAGGGAACTTTTTTATACTCGATCAGGGGACTTTGTTACACTGGACCAGGGGACATTTTTATACTCGATCAGGGGACTTTGTTATACTCGATCAGGGGACTTTTGTTACACTCGATCAGGGGACTTTGTTATACTCGACCAGGGGCCTTTGTTATACTCGATTAGGGAACTTTGTTATACTCTATAAGGGAACTTTGTTAAACTCGATAAGGGGAATTTGTTATACTCGATAAGGGGACTTTGATAAACTCGAACAGGGGACTTTGTTATACTCGACCAGGGGACTTTGTTATACTCGATTAGGCGGCTTTGTTATACTCGGTCAGGAGACTTTCTTATACTCGATTAGAGGCCTTTTTTGGATTCGACCACGGGACTTTGTTATACTCGAGCATTGGACTTTGTTATACTCGATCAGGGGACTTTGCTATACTCGACCAGGGGACATTGTTATACTCGATCAGGAAACTTTGTTATACTCGACCAGGGATCTTTTTTATACTTGACCAATGAAATTTGTTTTACTCGATGAGGGGCCTTTGTTATACTCGATGAGGGGACTTTGTTATACTCGACCAGGGGATTTTGTTATACTAGATCAGGGGACTTTTTTATACTCGACCAGAGGACTTTGTTATACTTGACCAGGGGACTTTTTTATTCTTGATCAAGGGACTTTGTCTTACTCGACCAGAGGCCTTTATTATACTCGATCGGGGGACTTTGTTATACTCGATGAGTGGATTTTACTGCATTTGACCAATGGACTTTGCTATACTCGATGAGGGGCCTTTGTTATACTCGATCAGGGGACTTTGTTATACTCGATTAGGGGACTTTGTTATACTTGATAAGGGAACTTTGCTAAACTTGATAAGGGGAATGTGTTATAATCGATAAGGGGACTTTGATAGACTCGAACAGGGGACTTTGATATACTCGACCAGGCGACTTTGTTATACTCGATTAGGTGGCTTTGTTATACTCGATCAGGGGACTTTCTTATACTCGATTAGAGGCCTTTTTTGGACTCGACCAGGGGACTTTGTTATACTCGAGCATTGGGCATTGTTATAATCGATCAGGGGACTTTGTTATAATCGATCAGGAGGCTTTGTTATACTCGATCAGGGGACTTTGCGATACTCGACCAGGGGACATTGTTATACTCGATCAGGGTACTTTGTTATACTCGACCAGGGATCTTTTTTAATCTTGACCAATGAATTTGTTATACTCGATGAGGGGCCTTTGTTATGCTCGATGAGGGAATTTGTTATAATCGACCATGGGATTTTGTTATACTCGATCAGCGGTCTTTTTTTTACTCGAACAGAGGACTTTGTTATACTCAATCAGGAGATATGTTATACTCGATCAGGGGACTTTGTTATACTCAACCAGGGGACTTTGTTATACTCTATCAGGGGAATTTGTCATACTCGACCAGAAGACTTTGTTATACTCGATCAGAGGATATGTTATACTGGATCAGGGGACTTTGTTATACTCGATCAGGGGACTTTGTTATACTCGATCAGAGGATATGTTATACTCGATCAGGGAACTTTGTTATATGCGATCAGGAGACTTTGTTATACTCGATTAGGGGCCTTTTTTATACTCGATGAGGGGGGTTTATTATACTCGACGACGGGGCTTTGCTATAGTCGACCAGGGGACTTTGTTATACTCGATTAGGGGACTTTGTTATACTCGACCAGGGGACTTTTTTATACTTGATGAGTGGACTTTACTATATTTGACCAATGGACTTTGCTATACTCGATGAGGGGCCTTTGTTATACTCGATCAGGGGACTTTGTTATACTCGACCAGAGGACTTTGTTATACTCGATCAGGTGATATGTTATACTCGATCAGGGGACTTTGTTATACTCGACGAGGGGCCTTTTTTATACTCGATTAGAAAACTTTGTTAAACTCGACCAGGAGACTTTGTGATACTCGATCAGGGGACTTTGTTATACTCCACCAGGGACTTTGTTATATTCGATCAGGGGATATGTAATACTCGATCAGGGGACTTTGTTATATTCGATCAGGGGTCTTTGTTATACTCGTCCAGGGGGCTTTGTTATACTCGATCAGGGGACTTTTTTATTTTCGATCAGGGGACCTTGTCTTACTCGATCAGGGCCTTTGTTATACTCGACCAGGGGACTTTGTTTTACTCGATCATGGCCCTTTGCTATACTCGACCAGGGGACTTTGTTATGCTCGATCTGGGACTTTGTTATACTCGATCAGTGGACTTTCCTATATTTGACCAATGGACTTTGCTATACTCGATGAGGGGCCTTTGTTATACTCGATCAGGGGACTTTGTTATACTCGATCAGGGGATATGTTATACTCGATCAGGGGACTTTGTTATACTCAACCAGATGACTTTGTTATACTCATTCAGGGGACTTTGTTATACTCGATTAGGGGCCTTTGTTATATTTTATGAGGGGGTTTTGTTATTCTCGACCAGGGGACTTTGTTATACTCGATCAGGGGACTTTGTTATACTCGATCAGGGGATATGTAATACTCGATCAGGGGACTTTGTTATATTCGATCAGGGGTCTTTGTTTTACTCGTCCAGGGGGCTTTGTTATACTCGATCAGGGGACTCTTTTATATTCGATCAGGGGACTTTGTCTTACTCGATCAGGGCCTTTGTTATACTCGACCAGGGGACTTTGTTTTACTCGATCATGGCCCTTTGCTATACTCGACCAGGGGACTTTGATATGCTCGATCTGGGACTTTGTTATACTCGATCAGTGGACTTTCCTATATTTGACCAATGGACTTTGCTATACTCGATGAGGGGCCTTTGTTATACTCGATCAGGGGACTTTGTTATAATCGATCAGGGGATATGTTATACTCGATCAGGGGACTTTGTTATACTCAACCAGAGGACTTTGTTATACTCATTCAGGGGACTTTGTTATACTCGGTTAGGGGCCTTTGTTATATTTCATGAGGGGGTTTTGTTATACTCGACCAGGGGACTTTGTTATACTCGATCAGGGGACTTTGTTATACTCGATTAGGGGATATGTTATACTCGATCAGGGGACTTTGTTATACTTGATTAGGGGACTTTGTTATACTCAATTAGGGGACTTTGTTATACTTGATCAGAGGACTTTGTTATACTCGACCAGGTGCCTTTGTTATGCTTGATTATAAATCTTTGTTATTCTCGACCAGGGGACTTTGTTATACTCCACCAGGGCCTTTGTTATACTCGATCAGGGTATATGTTATACTCGACCAGGGGACTTTGTTATAATCGATTAGGGGACTTTGTTATGCTCGATCTGGGCACTTTGTTAAACTGGGCCAGGAGACGTTGTTATACTCGATCAGGGGATATGTTATACTCGATCAGGGGACTTTGTTATACTGGACCAGGGGACTTTGTTATACTCATCCATGGGGCTTTGTTATACTCGATCAGAGGACTTTGTTATACTCGATCAGATGACTTTGTCTTACTCGATCAGGGCCGTTTGCTATACTCGACCGGGAGACTTTGTTATAATCGATCAGTGGACTTTGGTATGCTCGATCTAGGGACTTTATTATACTGGGCAAGCGGACTTTTTTATATTCGATCAGGGGACTTTGTTACACTGGACCAGGGGACATTTTTATACTCGATCAGGGGGGACTTTGTTATACTCGATTAGGGGACTTTGTTATACTCGATAATGGGACTTTGTTAAACTGGACCAGGGGACTTTTTTATACTCGATCAGGGGACATTGTCATATTCGACCAGAGGATTTTGTTATACTCGATCAGGTGATATGTTATACTCGAACAGAGGACTTTGCTATACTCGATCAGGGGATTTTGTTATACTTGATTAGGGGACTTTGTTATACTCGACAAGGGGCCTTTGTTATGCTCGATTAGAAAACTTTGTTATACTCGACCAGGGGACTTTGTTATACTCCACCAGGGACTTTGTTATACTCGATCAGGGGATATGTTATACTCGACCACGGGACTTTGTTATACTCGATACGGCGGCTTTGTTATACTCGATCAGGGGACTTTCTTATACTCGATGAGGGGCCTTTGTTATACTCGATCAGGGGCCTTTGTTATACTAGATCAGGAAACTTTGTTATACTCGATTTGACGCCTTTTTTGGACTCGATCAGGAGACTTTGTTATACTCGAGCAGGGGGCTTTGTTATACTCGACCAGGGGTTATACTCGATCAGGGGACTTTGTTATACTCGATCAGGAGGCTTTGTTATACTCGATGAGGGGACTTTGCTATACTCGACCAGGGGACTTCGTTATACTCGAAAAGGGGACTTTGTTATACTCGATTAGGGGACTTTGTTATACTCGACCAGGGAACATTTTTATACTTGACCAATGGAGTTTGTTATACTCGATGAGGGACCTTTGTTATACTCGACCAGGGGACTTTGCTATAGTCGACCAGGGGACTTTGTTATACTCGATTAAGGGACTTTGTTATACTCGACCAGGGTCTTTGTTATACTCGATTAGGGGACTTTGTTATACTTGATTAGGGGACTTTGTTATACTCGATGAGGAGGCATTGTTATACTCGACCAGGGGACTTTGCTATAGTCGACCAGGGGACTTTGTTATACTCGATTAGGGGACTTTGTTATACTCGACCAGAGGACTTTGTTATACTCGTCTAGGGGGCTTTTTTATACTCGATCAGGGGACTTTGTTATACTCGATCAGGGGACTTTGTCTTACTCGATCAGGGCCCTTTGCTATACTCGACCGGGGGACTTTGTTATAAACGATCAGGGGACTTTGGTATGCTCGATCTAGGGACTTTATTATACTGGGCCAGGGAACTTTTTTATACTCGATCAGGGGACTTTGTTACACTGGACCAGGGGACATTTTTATACTCGATCAGGGGACTTTGTTATACTCGATCAGGGGACTTTTGTTACACTCGATGAGGGGACTTTGTTATACTCGACCAGGGTCCTTTGTTATACTCGATTAGGGGACTTTGTTATACTCGATAAGGGAACTTTGTTAATCTCGATTAGGGGAATTTGTTATACTCCATAAGGGGACTTTGATAGACTCGAACAGGGGACTTTGTTATACTCGACCAGGGGACTTTGTTATACTCGATTAGGGGACTTTGTTAGACTCGAACAGGGGACTTTGTTATACTCGACCAGGGGACTTTGTTATACTCGATTAGGTGGCTTTGTTATACTCGATCAGGGGACTTTCTTATACTCGATTAGAGGCCTTTTTTGGACTCGACCAGGGGACTTTGTTATATTCGAGCATTGGGCTTTGTTATACTCGATCATGGGACTTTGTTATACTCGATCAGGAGGCTTTGTTATACTCGATCAGGGGACTTTGCTATACTCGACCAGGGGACATTGTTATACTCGATTAGGGGACTTTGTTATACTCGACCAGGGATCTTTTTTATACTTGACCAATGGACTTTGTTATACTCGATGAGGGGCCTTTGTTATACTCGATGAGGGGGCTTTGTTATAATCGACCATGGGATTTTGTTATACTCGATCAGGGGACTTTTTTATACTCGACCAGAGGACTTTGTTATACTCAATCAGGAGATATGATATACTCGATCAGGGGACTTTGTTATACTCAACCAGGGGACTTTGTTATACTCTATCAGGGGACTTTGTCATACTCGACCAGAGGACTTTGCTATACTCGATCAGGGAACTTTGGTATGCTCGATCTAGGGACTTTGTTATACTGGGCCAGGGAACTTTTTTATACTCGATCAGGGGACTTTGTCACACTTGACCAGGGGACATTTTTATACTCGATCTGGGGACTTTGTTATTCTTGATCAGGGGACTTTTGTTACACTCGATCAGGGGTCTTTCTTGTACTCAACCAGGGACTTTCTTATATTTGATCAGGGGATATGTAATACTTGATCAGGGGACTTTGTTATACACGATCAGGGGTCTTTGTTATACTCGCCGAGGGGACTTTGTTATAATCGATCAGGGGACATTGTTATGCTCGATCTGGGACTTTATTATACTCGATCAGTGGACTTTCCTATATTTGACCAATGGACTTTGCTAAACTCGATGAGGGGCCATGGTTATACTCGATCAGGGGACTTTGTTATACTCGACCAGGGGACTTTGTTATACTCGATCAGGGGACTTTGTCATACTCGGCCAGAGGACTTTGTTATACTCGATCAGAGGATATGTTATACTCGATCAGGCGACTTTGTTAAACTCGATCAGGGGACTTTGTTATACTTGATTAGGGGACTTTGTAATACTCGATCAGGGGACTTTGTTACACACTGAACCAGGGGACATTTTTATGCTCGATTAGGGGACTTTGTTATTCTCGATCAGTGGACTTTTGTTACACTCGATCAGGGAACTTTGTTATACTCGACCAGGGGCCTTTGTTATACTCGATTAGGGGACTTTGTTATACTCGATAAGGGGACTTTGTTATACTCGATAAGGGGAATTTGTTATACTCGAGAAGGGGACTTTGTTAGACTCGAACAGGGGACTTTGTTATACTCGATCAGGGGACTTTGTTATACTCGATCAGGAGGCTTTGTTATACTCGATGAGAGGACTTTGCTATACTCGACCAGGGGACTTCGTTATACTCGAACAGGGGGCCTTGTTATGCTCGATTAGGGGACTTTGTTATACTCGATCAGGAGGCTTTGTCATACTCCATCAGGGGACTTTGCTATACTCGAAAAGGGGGCTTTGTTATACTCGATTAGGGGACTTTGTTATACTCGACCAGGGAACTTTTATACTTGACCAATGGAGTTTGTTATACTCGATGAGGGGCCTTTGTTATACTCGACCAGGGGACTTTGCTATAGTCAACCAGGGGACTTTGTTATTCTCGATTAAGGGACTTTGTTATACTCGACCAGGATCTTTGTTATACTCGATTAGGGGACTTTGATATACTCGATTAGGGGACTTTGTTATACTCGATGAGGAGGCTTTGTTATACTCGACCAGGGGACTTTGCTATAGTCGACCAGGGGACTTTGTTATACTCGATTAGGGGACTTTGTTATACTCGACCAGACGACTTTGTTATACTCGTCTAGGGGGCTTTTTTATACTCAATCATGGGACTTTGTTATACTCGATCAGGGGACTTTGTCTTACTCGATCAGGGCCCTTTGCTATACTCGACCGGGGGACTTTGTTATAAACGATCAGGGGACTTTGGTATGCTCGATCTAGGGACTTTATTATACTGGGCCAGGGAACTTTTTTATACTCGATCAGGGCACTTTGTTACCCTGGACCAGGGGACATTTTTATACTCGATCAGGGGACTTTGTTATACTCGATCAGGGGACTTTTGTTACACTCGACCAGGGGACTTTGTTATACTCGACCAGGGGCCTTTGTTATACTCTATTAGGGGACTTTGTTATACTCGATTAGGGGACTTTGTTATACTTGATCAGAGGACTTTGTTATACTCGATGAGGGGCCTTTGTTATACTCGATGAGGGGACTTTGCTATACTCGACCAGGGGACTTTGTTATCCTCCACCAGGGACTTTTTTATACTCGATCAGGGGATATGTTTTACTCGATCAGGGGACTTTGTTATACTCGGTTTAGGGGACTTTGTTATACTCGTCCAGGGGGCTTTGTTATACTAGGAACAGGGGACTTTTTTATGCTCGATCAGGGGACTTTGTCTTACTCGATCGGGCCCCTTTGTTATACTCGACCAGGGGACTTTGTTATAATCGATTAGGGGACTTTGTTATGCTCGATCT
>NW_024717285.1:0-5000 GCF_018991925.1 Homarus americanus | reverse complement strand
AGGGAGTCCGCTGGTGTCTGGGTAACTGTTTCATGTTATTCTAATGTAAACTAGGATTTCATAACTCTAATGTGGTAACTAGGATTTCATGTTATCTCTAATGTGTAAACTAGGATTTCATGTAACCTCTAATGTGTAAACTAGGATTTCATGTAATTCCTAATGTGTAAACTAGGGATTTCATGCAACCTCATTGTAAACTAGGATTCATGTAACTCTAATGTGTAAACTAGGATTTCATGTAACTTAATGAAACTAGGATTTCATGTAATTCTAATGTGTAAACTAGATTTCATGTAATCTCTAATGTGCTAACTAGGGATTTCATGTAATTCTAATGTGCTAACTAGGATTTCATGTAATCTCTACTTGTGTAAACTAGGATTTCATGTAACCTCTAATGTGGTAACTAGATTTCATGTAATCTCTACTGTAAACTAGGGATTTATAACCTCTAATGTGGTAACTAGAGATTTCATGTAATCTCTAATGTGTAAACTAGGATTTCATGTAATCTCTAATGTGAAACTAGGATTTCATGTATCTCTAATGTGCTAACTAGGATTTCATGTAATCTCTAATGTAAACTAGGATTTATGTAATCTCTAATGTGTAAACTAGGATTTCATGTAACTTAATGTGAAACCAGGGATTTCATGTAATCTCTAATGTGCTAACTAGGATTTCATGTAATAAAGTGGAATTAATATTTGAATACCAAATAACACCAAACACAAGACAAAAATTAGAGGAAAGTTAATTAGTTTTTTTTATATCAATTCATCGTAAAACCAATTACAAAATAAGTTATAAGAGTGATAGAAGGTCAAGATAGATTACTATATATATATATATCAAGATGAGGTTTTATTGCATCTGTGTCATTTATCGTGTTGCAAATGTTAAATGTTGGTAATATTGCTGCATGGTAATGTTAATTTATAGATCATTTATGTAGGGTGTTTATTTTTGCTAAGGGTAAGTGGTGTTATAAAATGGATATAAACAATTGAGTTAAGGTTGTTTAATATGAATCACTTAAGTTAAGGAGAAATTGCTTTTTTATTTATTTTATTATTTTTTTGGAGAGGGGAGGAATTGAGAGAGGGGGGGTCTTCACTGTTAGATCTAGGACTGAGAAAAAATATTCGGTCTTATTATTATTTTGTATTAGCTTTCTAATTATACAGACGGTCAATTATCCACCTCCTTCATCCCCTCCTTCATTCCCTCCTTCATCCCTTCCTTCATCACCCTCCTTCATCCCCTCCTTTCTCTCTCCTTCATTTTCTCCTTCATCCCCTCCTTCACCCCTCCTTCATCCCTTTCTTCATCACCCTCCTTCATCCCTCTTATTCTCTCCTTCATTCTCCCTTCACCTCCTTCATCCCTTCCCTTCATTCCCTCCTTCACCTCCTTCATCCTCCTCCACCCTCCTTCATCCCCTCCTATCCCCTCCTCCATCCCCCTCCTTCATCCCCTCCCATCCCCCTTCATCCCCCTCCTCACCCTCCTTCATCCCCTCCTTCATTCCTCCTTCACCCCTCCTTCATCACCCTCCTTCATTCCCTCCTTCATTCCCTCCTTCATCCCTCCTTCATCACCCTCCTTCACCCCCTCCTTCATCCCCTCCTTCATCCCTTCCTTCATTCCCTCCTTCATTCCCTCCTTCATCACCCTCCTTCATTCCTCCTTCATCCCCTCCTTCATCCCTTCCTTCATTCCTCCACCCTCCTTCATCACTCCTTCATTCCCTCCTTCATCCCTTCCTCTTACTCACCCTCCTTCATCCCTCCTCCATCCCTCCTTCATCCCTCCTTCACCCCTCCTTCATCCCCCTCCCTTCACCCTCCTTCATCCCTTCCTTCTTTCCCTCCTCCATCCCTCCTCCCCTCCTTCATCCCCTCCTTCACCCTCCTTCATCCCCTCCTTCATCCCCTCCTTCATCACCCTCCTTCATTCCTCCTTCATCCCTCCTTCATTCCCTCCTTCACCCCCCTTCACCCCCTCCTTCATCCCTCACCCCCCTCCTTCATCCCTCCTCCATCCTCCTTCACCCCTCCTTCATCCCCTCCTCCATCCCTCCTTCATTCCCTCCTTCATCCCTTCCTTCATCAACCTCCTTCATCCCTCCTTTATTCTCTCCCTTCATTCTCTCTTCATTTCCTCCTTCATTCCCTCCTTCACCCCTCCTTCATCCCTTCCTTCATTCCCTCCTTCATTCTCCTTCACCCCCTCCTTCATCCCTCCTCCATCCCTCCTTCACCCTCCTTCACACCTCCTTCATCCCTCCTACAGGAAACACCGGTCGGGGGGGTGAGCTGACCGAGGCCCAGGACCACTAGCTTATCTCTGGATGGATCGTCACCTAACTCCTGCTGACATACACTTCAGGAGCCTGTGGATTAACCACCTTGCATACCAGAGCCTTACTGACCCAAATTACCAGAGAATTACTCACACTTATTACCAGAGCCTTACTCACACTTATTACCAGAGCCTCACACTTATTAACAGAGCCTTACTCACACTTATTACCAGAGCCTTACTGACCTTATTACCACAGAGATTACTACACTTATTACCAGAGCCTCACACTTATAACCAGAGCCTTACTCACACTTATTACCAGAGCCTTACTCACACTTATTACCAGAGCGCTCACACTTATACCAGAGCCTTACCTACACTTATTACCAGAGCCTCACACTTATTACCAGAGCCTTACTCACACTTATTACCAGAGCCTTACTCACACCCTATTACTGAGCCTTACTCACACTTATTACCAGAGCCTACTCACACTGCCCAGAGCCTTACTCACACTTATTGCCAGAGCCTCACACTTATAACCAGAGCCTTACTCACACTTATTACCAGAGCCTCACAATTATTACCAGAGCCTTACTCTCACACTTATTACCAGAGCCTCACACTTATTACCAGAGCCTTACTCACACTTATTACCAGAGCCTCACACTTATTACCAGAGCCTTACTCACACTTATTACCAGAGCCTTACTCAATATTGGAGACCTCACA
Source organism: Homarus americanus (assembly GCF_018991925.1). Classification (NCBI taxonomy): domain Eukaryota; kingdom Metazoa; phylum Arthropoda; class Malacostraca; order Decapoda; family Nephropidae; genus Homarus; species Homarus americanus. Next base: position 1,958 of record NW_024717285.1, on the reverse strand, counting down.
CTTATAACCAGAGCCTTACTCACACTTTATTACCAGAGCCTCACACTTACCAGAGCCTTACTCACACTTATTACCAGAGCCTCACACTTATTACCAGAGCCTTACTCACACTTATAACCAGAGCCTTACTCACACTTATTACCAGAGCCTCACACTTATTACCAGAGCCTTACTCACACTTATTACCAGAGCCTTACTCACACTTATTACCAGAGCCTTACTCACACTTATTACCAGAGCCTTACTGACCCTTATTACCAGAGCCTTACTCACACTTATTACCAGAGCCTTACTCACACTTATTGCCAGAGCCTCACACTTATAACCAGAGCCTTACTCACACTTATTACCAGAGCCTCACACTTATTACCAGAGCCTTACTCACACTTTACACCAGAGCCTTACTGACCCTTATTACCAGAGCCTTACTCACACTTATTACCAGAGCCTCACACTTATTACCAGAGCCTTACTGACACTTATTACCAGAGTTTTTTACTAAGACTTAATCATATTAGAGTCTTATTAAAGTTTATTATATTAGATCCTCCGTGGCTTTTATAACCTAACCTAACCTAACCTAAACGCGGTGATTAGCCTCTTAAATATAGTGCACGACCTTCCCTAGGCCACCGCACCTCCTTACCACAAATTTCAGTTATCTTTCAAACTGTGGATATTGTACACACACACACACACATACACACACACTATATATAGAGTAAGGACGGTGTAGTCGGCGCCAGCCTTAACGGGCCGTGGCTCTTGATCATGGAGACAGCTGCCAGCCTGCCGGCTTCGGCTCTCCCTCCCCAATCTCCTTCCCATCTGGATTTATCAACATCCTCACACCAACAGTACAGTGCAAGATTGACATCAACCCACAATTGATATACAAAGTGGCAATTTTAACTCAAGGAAAGCACAAAAACACAGCAATACTGGAGGGCTGGACCTGACCTAACCTGACCTGACCTCACGGCTTCACCTGACCTAACCTGAAGGATGGAGCACACTGCCTGCCACTGTCCTGGCCATGTGGCCACACCCGCCCAACCCGCCCAGCCCAAACGAGCACTAACTGATTGCTACAAGAACAGCACAGTCCCAACCATTGTAAAAATTATCAACACCTAATTATTATATATCATATTTGTATCACTTATGTTACTTGTACATCATTTGTAAATCAAGAGACCCATTCCCCAATTATATAATTATATATTTCAGCCTTCCGGCTGCCATGCTTTTTCAATAAAACTTAATTATATTATTATTATTATTATTATTATTACACACACACACACACACTTCATGCACTTCAATACCGCCACCACTCCAGTGCAAGCTCCAGCAGTTACAGTGGGTGCCCATCCTCTCCAGTTAGAGCAGTCTGCCAACTCCTGGGTGTTACCATTGACCATAAACTGGACTGGAAGGCCCATGTAAACAACACAATCAAGGCAGTACTCACCTTACATGCAACACGACCTCAGGTCACTTGGGGGCACCCACGCCCAGAACTGAGGACTATCTACAACGATTTATTCTCCCCACCACCGCCTTCAACTCAACCCAACAGAAGAAGAGAGCCTGCAGAATCATGGTCGGCGAGACTACTCGGCTACAACAACGCTTCTCCACCCTGGAAATGCCATCCCTCATTGACCTCCACCACCACGCACTAGCAGGATTTGGCAGTGGACTACTGCACCATCCCCTCATTGCCACCTACAACGGTTAAATTGAAGGATCATTAATGTAAAGGTGTCACATATATTGTACAGTAAAACTCTATTTAACGGACTATAGAGATGAAAACTGCTATATCGAGGGTCTGTTATATATGAAACCCCAATTAACGAACTAATGAGAGAGGTCCAAGACGGAGTTCAGAGAAGTTTATGGCGGTCATGAACAAAGCGTACGGCATTTGCCTTGGAGTAGAAGAAATTGGA
>NW_024717284.1:0-13054 GCF_018991925.1 Homarus americanus | reverse complement strand
GCACCGCTTCAGTGACATGACCCGGGGTGTGAGGGCCGGTCACTCCTTCAGTGCCATGACCCGGGGTGTGAGGGCTGGGCACCTCTTCAGCCCCATGACCCGGGATGTGAGGGCCGGGCACTCGTTTAGGACTATGGCCAGGGGTGTGAGGGCCGGGCACCCCTTCAGTGCTATGACCCGGGGTGTGTGGGCCGAGCACCCTTTCAGTGCCATGACCCGGGGTGTAAGGGCCAGCCACTCCTTCAGTGCCATGATCTGAGGTGTGACGGCCGGGCACCCCTTCAGCCCCATGTCCCGAGGTGTGAGGGCCGGCCACCCGTTTAGGTCTATAACTAGGTGTGTGAGGGCCGGGCACACCTTCAGTGCCATGGCCAGGGGTGTGACGGCTGGGCACCGCTTCAGTGACATGACCCGGGGTGTGAGGGCCGGTCACCCCTTCAGTGACATGACCCGGGGCGTCAGTTACGGGCACCCCTTCAGTGCCATGAGCCGGGGTGTGAGGGCCGGGCACCCCTTGAGTGCCTTGAAACGGGGTGTGAGGGCCGGGCACAACTACAGAGCTATGAACCGGGGTGTGAGGGCCAGGCACCCCTTCACATGACACAGGGTGTGAGGGCCGAGCACCCGTTTAGGTCTATAACCAGGTGTGTGAGGGCCGGGCACCGCTTCAGTGCCATGTCCCGGGTGTGAGGGCCGGGCACCTGTGCGCCATGACGTGTGAGGGCCGGGGACCTTTAGTGCCATGAAAACGGGGTGTGAGGGTCGGCAAACTACAGAGTTGGTGAATCGGGGTGTGAGGGCCGGGCACCACTTCACATGACACGGGGAGTGAGGGCCGGGCAGCCCTTCATATGACCCGGGGTGTGAGGGCCGGGCTTGATTTCAGTGCCATGAATCGGGGTGTGAGGGCCGGGCACCCCTCCAGCACCATGATCCGGGGTATGAGTGCCGGGCACCTCTTCAGTGCTATGACCCGTGGTGTGAGGGCCGGGCACCCTTTCAGTGACATGACACCGGGGTGTGAGGGCCGGGCACCCTTTCAATGACATTACCCGGGGTGTGTGGGCAGGGCACCCTTTCAGTGCCATAACCCGCGGTGTGAGGGCCTGTCACTCCTTCAGTGCCATGACCCGGGGTGTGAGGGCGGGGCACACCTTCAGCCCCATGACCCGGGGTGTAAAGGCCGGGCACTCGTTTAGGTCTATGACCAGGGGTGTGAGGGTCGGGCACTCGTTTAGGTCTATGACCAGGGGTGTGAGGGCCGGGCACCCCATCAGCACCATGACCCGGGGTGTGATGGCCGGGAACCACTTCAACCCCATGACCCGGGGTGTGAGGGCCGGGCACCCCTCAGCCACCATGAACCGGGGTAGCACGCCGAACCCCTTCAGTGCCATGACCCGGGGTGTGAGGGCCGGCACCCTTCAATGACATGACCCGGGTTTGAGGGCCGGACACCCTTTCAGTGACATGACCCGGGGTGTGAGGTTCGGGCACACCTCCAGCACCATGACCCGGGGTGTGAGGTTCGGGCACACCTTCAGTGCCATGACCCGGGGTGTGAGGGCTGGGAACCCCTTCAGCACCATGATCCAGGGTGTTAGGGCCGGGCTCGATTTCAGTGCCAAGAACCGGGGTGTGAGGGCCGGGCACCCCATCAGCACCATAACCCGGGGTGTGAGGTTCGGGCACACCTTCAATGACATGACCCGGGGTGTGAGGGCCGGGAACCCCTTTAGTGACATGACCCGGGGTGTGAGGGCCGGGCACCCCTCAGACACCATGACCCGGGTTTAGAGGGTCGGGGACCTTTTCAGTGCCATGAATCAGGGTGTGAAAGCCGAGCATCCCTTCAGCACCATGACCCGGAGTGTGAGGGCCAGGCACCCCTGCAGTGCCATGACCCTGGGTGTGAGGGACGGGCATCCCTCCACCAAAATGACCCGGGGTGTGAGGGCCGGGAACCGTTTCAACCCCATGACCCGTGGTGTGAGGGCTGGGCATCCCTTTAGGTCCATGACCTGGGGTGTGAGGGCCGTACACCCCTTCAGTGCCATGACCCGGGGTGTGAGGGCCGGGCACCCCTTCAGTGTCATGAACCGGGGTGTGAGGGCCCGGCACCCATTCATTGCCATGAAACGGGGTGTGAGGTCCGGGCACCCCTACAGTGCTGCGAACTGGGGTGTGAGGGCCGGGCACCCCTTCACATGACCCGGGCTGTGAGGGTCCGGCACCACTTCAGTGAAATGAATTGGGGTGTGAGGGCCGGGCACCCCTTCAGCACCATTACCCAGAATGTTATGGCCGGGCTCGATTTCAGTGCCAAGAATCGGGGTGTGAGGGCCGGGAACCCCATCAGCACCATGACCCGGGGTGTGATGGTAGGGAACCGCTTCAACCCCATGATCCGGGGTGTGAGGGCCGGGCACCCCTCAGGCACCATGAACCGAGGTGTGAGGGCCGGGCACCCCTTCAGTGCCAGGAATCGGGGTGTGAAAGCCGGGAAACCCTTCAGCACCATGACCCGGGGTGTGAGGGCCAGGCACCCCTTCAGTGCCATGACCCAGGGTGTGAGGGCCGGGAACTGCTTCAACCCCATGATCCGTGGTGTGAGGGCCGGACACCCCTTTAGGTCCATGACCCGGGGTGTGAGGGCCGTGCACCCTTTAAGTGCCATGACCCAGGGTGTGAGGGAAGGGGACCCTTTCAGTGCCATGAATCGGGGTGTGAAAGCCGGGCACCCCTTCAGCTCCATGACCCGGGGTGTGAGGGCCAGGCACCCCTTCAGTGCCGTGACCTGGGGTGTGAGGGCCGGGCACCCCTTCAGTGACATGACCCGGGGTGTGAGGGCCGGGCATTCTCCAGCACCATGACCCGGGGTGTGAGGGCCGGGCACCCCTTTAGGTCCATGACCCGGGGTGTGAGGGCCGTTCACCCTTTCAGTGCCATGACCCGGGGTGTGAGGGCCGGGCACACTTTCAGTGTCATGAAACGGGGTGTGAGGGCCGGGCACCCTTTCAGTGCCATGAATAGGGGTGTGAGGGCCGGGCACCCCTTCAGTGCTGTGAACCGGGTGTGAGGTCCGTGCACCTCTTCAGTGCTGCCATGAATAGGTGAGGGCTGGCACCCCTTTAGGTCCATATCTGGGTGTGGGGAGGGCCAGGCACTTTAGGTCCCATGTGGGACTCGGGGTGTGAGGGCCGTGAACCCCTTCAGTGACATGACCCGGGGTGTGAGGGCGGGTCACCCCTTTAGTGACATGACCCAGGGTGTGAGGGCCGGGCACCCCTCCAGCACCATGACCCGGAGTGTGAGGGCCGGGCACCCCTTCAGTGTCATGTACCGGGGTGTGAGGGCCGGGCACCCTTTCAGTGACATGAATCGCGGTGTGAAGGCCGGGCACCCCTACAGTGCTATGAACCGGGTTGTGAGGGCCGGTCACCCCTTCAGTGCCATGAATAGGGGTGTGAGGGCCGGGCAGCCCTTCAGTGACATGACCCTGGGCGTCAGGGCCGGGCAACCCTTCAGTGCCATGAGCCGGGATGTGAGGGCCGGACACCCCTTTAGTGCCATGAAACGGGGTGTGAGGGCCGGGCACCCCTACAGAGCTATGAACCAGAGTGTGAGGGTCGGGCACCCCTTCACATGACACGGGGTGTGAGGGCCGGGCACCTTTTCAGTGCCATGACCCGGGGTATGAGGGCTGGGCACGCCTTCAGTGCTATGACCCGGCAAGAGGGCTGGGCATTTTCATATATGACCCTGGGTGTGAGGGCCGGGCACCTTCAATGATATGACCCGGGGGTGAGGGCCGGGCACCTTCAGTGCCATGACCCGGGGTGTGAGGGCCGGTTCCTCCTTCAGTGCTACATGACCCGAGGAGAGGGCTGGCACTCGTTTAGCTCTCTCTATGACCAGTTGTGTGAGGGCCGAGCATACCTTCAGTGCCATTACCCGGGGTGTGAGGGCCGGTCACTCCTTCAGTGCCATGACCCGGGGTGTGAGGGCCGGTCCCTCCTTCAGTGCCATGACCCGGGAGGAGAGGGCCGGGCACTCGTTTAGCTCTATGACCAGGGGTGTGAGGGACGGGCATACCTTCAGTGCCATGGCCAGGGGCGTGACGGCCGGGCACCGCTTCAGTGCCATGACCCGGGGTGTGAGGGCCGGGCACCCCTTCAGTGCCATGACCCGGGGTGTGAGGGCCGTGAACCCCTTCAGTGACATGACCTGGGTTGTGAGGGCCGGGCACCTTTTTAGTGACATGACCCGGGGTGTGAGGGCCGGGCACCCCTCCAGCACCATGACCCGGAGTGTGAGGGCCGGGCACCCCTTCAGTGTCATGAACCGGGGTGTGAGGGCAGGGCACCCTTTCAGTGCCATGAATCGGGGTGTGAAGGCCGGGCACCCCTACAGTGCTGTGAACCGGGGTGTGAGGGCCGGGCACCCCTTTAGTGCCATGAAACGGGGTGTGAGGGCGGGGCACCCCTACAGAGCTATGAACCAGAGTGTGAGGGCCGGGCACCCCTTCACATGATACCGGGTGTGAGAGACGGGCACCTTTTCAGTGCCATGACCCGGTGTATGAGGGCCGGGCACGCCTTCAGAGCTATGACCCTGGGTGTGAGGGCCGGGCATTTTTTCAGTGATATGACCCTGGGTGTGAGGGACGGGCACCCCTTCAATGATATGACCCGGGGGGTGAGGGCCAGGCACTCGTTTAGCTCTATGACCACGGGTGTGAGGGCTGGGCATACCTTCAGTGCCATGACCCGGGGTGTGAGGGCCGGTCACTCCTTCAGTGCCATCACCCGGGGTTTGAGGGCCGGTCCCTCCTTCAGTGCCATGACACGGGGGGTGAGGGCCGGGCACTCGTTTAGCTCTATCACCAGGGGTGTGAGGGCTGAGCATACCTTCAGTGCCATGGCCAGGGGTGTGACGGCCGGGCACCGCTTCAGTGCCATGACCCGGGGTGTGAGGGTCGGGCACCCCTTCAGTGACATGAACCATGGCGTCAGGGCCGGACACCCCTTCAGCACCATGACCCGGAGTATAAGGGCCGGGCACCCCTTCAATGACATGACCCCGGGTGTGTGGGCCGGGTACCCTTTCAGTGCCATGACCCGGGGTGTGAGGGCCGGGCACCCGTTTAGGTCTTTAGCCAGGGGTGTGAGGGCCGGGCACACCTTCAGTGCCATGGCCAGGGGTGTGACGGCCAGGCACCGCTTCAGTGCCATGACCCGGGGTGTGACGGCCAGGCACCCTTTCAGCTCCATGACCCGGTATGTGAGGGCCGTGCACCCCTTTAGTGACATGACCCGGGGTGTGATGTCCGGGCATCCCTTCAGCTCCATGACCCGGTATGTGAGGGCCGGGCACCCCTCTAGCATCATGGCCCGGGGTGTGAGGGTCGGGCACCCCTTCAGTGTCATGACCCGGGGTGTCAGGGCCGAAGACCCTTCCAGAACTAAGGCCCGGGGTGTGAGGGCCGGGCACCCTTTCAGTGCCATGAATCGGGGTGTAGGGCCGGACACCACTTTAGGTACATGACCAAGGGTGTGAGAGCGGGACAAACCTTCAGTGCCATGGCCACGGGTGTGAGGGCCGGGCACCTCATCAGTGCCATGACCCGGTGTGTGAGGGCCGGGCACCACTTCAGTGACATGACCCGGAGTGTGAGGGCCTGGCACACCTTTAGTGATATGACCCGGGGTGTGAGGGTCGGCACCCTTTCAGCACCATGACCCGGGGTGAGGGCCGGGCACTCTTCAGCACCATGACCCGGTGTGTGAGGGCCGGGCACCCCTTCAGCATGGTGAACCGGGTGTGGGAAGCGCCGCACCTTCAGTGCCATGAACCGTGTGAGGGCCGGCACTCTTTCAGTGCAATGAAAACGAGGTGTGAAGGCCGGGCACCCCTCTAGCACCATGACCCGGGGTATGAGGGCCGGGCACCCCTTCAGTTCTATGACCCATGGTGTAAGGGCCGGGCACACTTTCATTGACATGACCCGGGGTGTGAGGGCCGGGCTCGATTTTAGTTCCATGAATCGGGGTGTGAGGGCCGGGCATCCCTCGAGCACCATTACCCAGGATATGAGGGCCGGGCACCCCTTCAGTGCTATGACCCGGGGTGCGAGGGCCAGGAACCCCTTCAGTGACATGACCCGGGGCGTCAGGGCCCGGCACCCCTTCAGTGCCATTAAACGGGGTGTGAGGGCCGGGCACCCCTTCAGCACCATGATCCGGGGTGTGAGGGCCGGGCTCGATTTTAGTTCCATGAATCAGGGTGTGAGGGCCGGGCATCCCTCGAGCACCATTACCCGGGATATGAGGGCCAGGCACCCCTTCAGTGCCATGAACCGGTGTGTGAGAGGGCTGGGACACCCTTTCAATGAACTGACCCGTGGGGCCGGGTCCCCTTCAATGCCATGAATCGGGTGTGAAAGCCGGCACCCCTTCAGCATCATGACTGGGTGTGAGCGCCAGGCACTCTTCAGCTATTGACCAGGGGGTGGGAGGGCTGGCAAATTTCAGTGACATGACCTGGGGTGTGAGGGCCGGGCAACTTCTTCAGTGACATGACCCGGGTGTGGAGGGCTGTGGCTCCCGGGCCCAGCACCATGACTCCGGGGTGTGAGGGTTGAACCCTTTCTAGTGCCATGACCTGGTTGTGGGGCCGGTCACCTTCAGCGCACCCGGGGTGAATGCTGGGCACTTCTTCAGCCCCATGCAACCCGGGGGTGAGGGCCGGCACCGTTTACGCGACCAGGGTGTGAGGCCCTGCATACCTTCAGTGCCAGCGGCCAGGGGTGTTAGGGCCGGGCATCCCTTTAGTGACATAACCTGGGGTGTGCGGGCCGGGCACCCTTTCAGTGCCATGAATTGGGGTGTGAAAGCCGGGCACCCCTCCAGCACCATGACCCGGAGTGTGAGGGCCGGGCACCCCTTCAGTGACATGACCCGGGGTTTGAGGGCCGGGCACCCCTTCAGCACCATGACACGGGGTGTGAGGGCCGGGCACCCCTTCAGTGCCATGACCCGAGGTGTGAGGGACGGGCACCCCTTAAGTGCTATGAAACGGGGTGTGAGTGCCGGCCACCCATTCAGTGCTTTGAAAAAGGGTGTGTGTACCGGGCACCCCTTCACATGACCCGGGGTGTCAGGGCCGGGCACCCCTCCTGCACCATGACCGGGGGTGTGAGCGCCGGGCACCCCATAAGTGACATGAACCAGGGTGTTAGGGCCGGGCACCCCTTCAGTGCCATGAGACGGGGTGTGAGTGCCGGACACCCCTTTAGTGCCATGAAACGGGGTGTGAGGGCCGGGCACCCCTACAGAGCTATGAACGGGAGTGTGAAGGCCGGGCACCCCTTCACATGACACGGGGTGTGAGGGCCTGGCACCTTTTCAGTGCCATGACCCGGGGTATGAGGGCCGGGCTCGATTTCAGTGCCATGAATCGGGATGTAATGGCCGGGCACCCTTCCAGCACCATGACCCGGGGTATGAGGGCCGGGCACCCCATCAGCACCATGACCCGGGGTGTGAGGACCGTGCAGCCCTTCAGTACCATGACCCGGGGTGTGAGGACTAGGCACCCCTTTTGTGCCATGATCCGGAGTGTGACAGCTGGGGACCCCTTCAGTGACATGACACGGGGTATGAGGGCCGGGAACCCTTTCAGTGACATGACCCGGGGTGTGAGGGCCGGGCACCCCTCCAACACCATGACCCGGGGTTTGAGGGCCGGGAACCCCATCAGCACCATGACCGGGGTGTGCGGGCCGGGAACCGCTTCAACCCCATGAACCGGGGTGTGAGGCCCGGGCACCCCTTTAGTGACATGACCAGGGGTGTGAGGGCCGGGCACCCCTGCGACACCATGACCCGGGGTTTGAGGGCCGGGCACCCTTTCAGTGCCATAAATCGGGGTGTGAAAGCCAGGCAGCCCTTCAGCACCATGACCCGGGGTGTGAGGGACAGGCACCCCTTCAGTGCCATGACCCGGGGTGTGAGGGCCGGGAACCCCTTCAGTGTCATAACCTGGGGTGTGATGGCCGGGCACCCCTTCAGTGACATGACCCGGGGTGTGAGGGCCGGGAACCGCTTCAACCCCATGACCCATGGTGTGAGGGCCGGGCACCCCTTTAGTTCCATGACCCGGGGTGTGAGGGCCATTCACCCCTTCAGTTCCATGACCCGGGGTGTGAGGGCCGGGCACCCCTTCAGTGTCATGAACCGGGGTGTGAGTGCCGGACACCCTTTCAGTGCCATGAAACGGGGTGTGAGGGCCGGGCACCCCTACTGTGCTGCAAACCGGTGTGTGAGGGCCGGGCACCCCTTCACATGACCTGGGGTGTGAGGGCCAGCCACCCCTTCAATTAAATGAATCGAGGTGTGAGGCCCGGGCACCCCTTCAGCACCATGACCCATAGTGCTAGGGCCGGGCTCGATTTCATTGCCAAGAATCAGGGTGTGAGGGCCGGGCACCCCATCAGCACCATGACCCGGGGTGTGATGGCCGGGAACCGCTTCAACCCCATGACCCGGGGTGTGAGGGCCGGACACCCCTCAGCCACCATGACCCGGAGTGTGAAGGCCGGGCACCCTTTCAGTGACATGAATCGGGGTGTGAAAGCCGGGCACCGCTTCAGCACCATGCCCCGGGGTGTGAGGGCCGGGCATCCCTTTAGTGACATAACCCGGGGTGTGAGGGCCAGGCATCCTTTCAGTGCCATGAATCGGGGTGTGAAAGCTGGGCACCCATTCAGCACCATGACCCGGGGTGTGAGGGTCAGGCACCCCTTTAGTGCCATGACCCGGGGTGTGAGGGCCGGGCACCCCTTCAGTGACATGACCTGGGGTGTGAGGGCCGGGCACCCCTTCAATGACATGACCCGGGGTGTGAGGGCCGGGCACCCCTCCAGCACCATGACCTGGGGTGTGGGGAGGGCTGGGAACCGCTTCAACCCCATAACCCGTGTGGTGAGGGCTGCAATTCCCTTCAGTGCCATGACCCGGGTGTTAGGCCGGGCACCCCCTTCAGTGCGTCGCGAACCGGAGTGAGGGCCGGGCACCTCTTTCAGTGCAGTTGGGTGTGAGGGCCGTGGCACTCCTACAAAGGTAAAACCGGGGTGTGAGGGCCGGGCACCCCTTCACATGACCCGGGGTGTGAGGGTCAGGCACCCCTTCAGTGAAATGAATCGGGGTGTGAGGGCCGGGCACTCCTTCAGTGACATGACCCGGGGTGTGAGGGACAGGCACCCCTTCAGTGCCATGACCCGGGGTGTGAGGGCGGGGAACCCCTTCAGTGACATGACCTGGGGTGTGAGGGGGCAACCCTTCAGCACCATGACCCAGAGTGTTAGGGCCGGGCTCGATTTCAGTGCCAAGAATCGGGGTGTGAGGGTCGGGCACCCCTCCAGTGACATGACCTGGGGTGTGAGGGCCGGGCACCCCTTCAGTGACATGACCCGGGTTGTGAGGGCCGGGCACCCCTCCAGCATCATAACCCGGGGTGTGAGGGCCGGGAACCGCTTCAACCCCATGACCCGTGGTGTGAGGGCCGGGCACCCCTTTAGGTCCATGACCCGGGGAGTGAGGGCCGTGCACCCCTTCAGTGCTATGACCCGGGGTGTGAGGGCCATTCATCCCTTCAGTGTCATGAACCGGGGTGTGAGGGCCGGGCTCGATTTCAGTGCCATGAATCGGGGTGTGAGGGCCGGGCACCCCTCCAGCACCATGACCCGGGGTATGAGGGCCGGGCACCCCTTCAGTGCTATGACCCGGGGTGTGAGGGCCGGGCACCCTTTCAGTGACATGATCCAGGGTGTGAGGGCCGGGCACCCCTTCAATGACACGACCCCGGGCGTGTGGGTTTGGGCACCCTTTCAGTGCCATGACCCGGGGTGTGAGGGCTGGGCACCCCTTCTGCTCCATGACCCGGGATGTAAGGGCCGGGCACTCGTTTAGGTCTATGACCAGGGGTGCGAGGTCCGGCATACCTTCAGTGCCATGGCCAGGGGTGCGACGGCCGGGCACCGATTCAGTGCCATGACCCGGGATGTGAGTGCCGGGCACCCCTTTAGTGCAATGAAACGGGGTGTGAGGGCAGGGCACCCCTACAGAGCTATGAACCGCGGTGTGAGGGCCGGGCACCCCTTTAGTGCCATGAGCCGGGGTGTGAGAGACGGGCACCCCTTTAGTGCCATGAAACGGGGTGTGAGGGCCGGGCAACCCAACAGAGCTATGAATCGGGGTGTGAGGGCCGGACACCACTTCACATGACACGGGGTGTGAGGGCCGGGCACCCTTCCATATGACCCGGGGTTTGAGGGCCGGGCACCCCTTCAGTGCCATGAATCGGGGTGTGAGCGCCGGGCACCCCTTCAGCAATATGACCCGGGGTGTGAGGGCCGGGCTCGATTTCAGTGCTATGAATCGGGGTGTGAGGGCTGGGCACCCCTCCAGCACCATAACCCGGGGTATGAGGGCCGGGCACCCCTTCAGTGCTATGACCCGGGGTGTGACGGCCGGACACCCTTTCAGTGCCATGACCCGGGGCGTGAGGGCCGATCACTCCTTCAGTGCCATGACCCGGGGTGTGAGGGCCGGGCACCCCTTCAGCCCCATGACCCGAGGTGTGAGGGCCTGCCACCTGTTTAGGTCTATAACTAGGTGTGTGAGGGCCGGGCACACCTTCAGTGTCATGGCCAGGGGTGTGACGGCCGGGCACCGCTTCAGTGCAATGACGCAGGGTGTGAGGGCCGGGCACCCCTTTAGTGCCATGAGCTGGGGTGTGAGGGCCGGGCACCCCTTTAGTGCCATGAAACGGGGTGTGAGGGCCTGGCACCCCTACAGAGCTATGAACCGGGGTGTGAGGGCCGGGCACCCCTTCACATGACACGGGATGTGAGGGCCGAGCACCTTTCCAGTGCCATGACCCGGGGTGTGAGGGCCGGGCTCGAATTCAGTGCCATGAATTGGGGTGTGAGGGTCGGGCACCCCTCCAGCACCATGACCCGGGGTATGAGGGCCGGGCTCCCTTTCAGTGCTATGACCCGGGGTGTGAGGGCCGGGCAGCCTTTCAGTGACATGATCCAGGGTGTGAGGGCCGGGCACCCCTTCAATGACATGACCCGGGGTGTGTGGGCTGGGCACCCTTTCAGTGCCATGAACCGGGGTGTGAGAGCCGGTCACTCCTTCAGTGCCATGACCCGGGGTGTGAGGGCTGGGCACCCCTTCAGCCCCATGACCCGGGATGTGAGGGCCGGGCACTCGTTTAGATCTATGACCAGGGGTGTGAGGGCCGGGCATACCTTCAGTGCCATAGCCAGGGGTGTGACGGCCGGGTACCGATTCAGTGCCATGACCCGGAGTGTGAGGGCCGTGCACCCCTTTAATGCAATGAAACGGGGTGTGAGGGCAGGGCACCCCTACAGAGCTATGAACCGCGGTGTGAGGGCCGGACACCCCTTCACGTGACACGGGTGTGAGGGTCGGGCACCTTTTCAGTGCCATGAACAAGGGTGTGAGCGCCGGGCACCCTTTCAGTGCCATGAATCGGGGTGTGATGACCGGGCACCCCTTCAGCTCCATGACCCGTGGTGTGAGGACCGGGAACCGCTTCAACCCCATGACCCTGGGTGTGAGGGCCGGGCACCCCTTTAGGTCCATTCCCGGGGTGTGATGGCCGTGCACCCCTTCTGTGACATGACCCGGGGTGTGAGGGGCGGGCACCCCTTTAGTGACATAACTTTGGGTGTGACAGCCGGGCACCCTTCCAGCACCATGACCCGGAGTGTGATGGCCGGGCACCCCTTCAGTGTCATGAACCGGGGTGTGACGGACGGGCACCCCTTCAGTGCCATGAACTGGGGTGTGAAGGCCGGGCACCCTTTCAGTGCCATGAATCGGGATGTGAGGGCCGGGCACCCCTTCAGCACCATGACCCGGGGTGTGAGGGCCAACCACCCCTTCAGTGCCATGAATCTGGGTGTGAGGGCCAGGCACCCTTTCAGCACCATGACCCGGGGTGTGAGGGCCGGGCACCGCTACAGTGCTGTGAACTGGGGTGTGAGGCCCGTGCACCCCTCCAGCACCATGACGCAGGGTATGAGGGCCGAGCACCCCTTCAGTGCTATGACCCGGGGTTTCAGGGCCGATCACCCTTTCAGTGCCATGACCCGGGGTGTGAGAGCCAGCCACTCCTTCAGTGCCATGACCCGGGGTGTGACGGCCAGGCACCCCTTCAGCCCCATGTCCCGAGGTGTGAGGGCCGGTCACCCATTTAGGTCAATAACCAGGTGTGTGAGGGCCGGGCACACCTTCAGTGCCATGGCCAGGGGTGTGACGGCTGGGCACCGCTTCAGTGACATGACCCGGGGTGTGATGGCCGGTCACTCCTTCAGTGCCATGACCCGGGATGTGAGGGCCGGGCACTCGTTTAGGTCTATGGCCAGGGGTGTGAGGGCGGGCACCCCTTCAGTGCTATGACCTGGGGTGTGAGGGCCGAGCACCCTTTCAGTGCCATGAGTCGGGTTGTGAGGGCCAGCCACTCCTTCAGTGCCATGACCTGAAGTGTGACGGCCGGGCACCCTTTCAGCCCCATGTCCCGAGGTGTGAGGGCCGGCCACCCGTTTAGGTCTATAACCAGGTGTGTGAGGGCCGGGCACACCTTCAGTGCCATGGCCAGGGGTGTGACGGCTGGGCACCCCTTCAGTGACATGACCCGGGGTGTGAGGGCTGGCCACCCCTTCAGTGACATGACCCGGGGCGTCAGTTACCCTCAGTGCCATTTGCCGGGGTGTGAGGGCCGGGCACCCCTTGAGTGCCATGAAACGGGGTGTGAGGGCCGGGCACAACTACAGAGCTATGAACCGGGGTGTGAGGGCCGGGCACCCCTTCACATGACACGGGGTGTGAGGGCCGAGCACCCGTTTAGGTCTATAACCAGGTGTGTGAGGGCCGGGCACCCTTCCAGCACCATGATCCGGGGTATGAGGGCTGGGCACCCATTCAATGCTATGACCCGTGGTGTGAGGGCCGGGCAACCT